>NC_049201.1:75307348-75607348 GCF_013347855.1 Anguilla anguilla | reverse complement strand
AAACACTGTCGCTACTTGGTGAGATGTAATAATAATAATAATAATAATAATAATAAAAATAATATTTGTTGTTGCTGGGATTTTCCTACTCACCAAAGCGCGTTTATAATGACTTCCCAGCACTGAGCATTTGAATCCCACGGGTGTAGGAGAGAGGAAATGAGTCGGGTCGGTGTGCGTTTGTTTGCTGGACTCAGAGAAGAGCGAATGCCCAGGCCAGATGAGGGTTTCCCACGGTGATGATTTGTCAGCCTGTGTGCAGGCCTGGCTGCCAGAGGGGTAAACATGGTGGCCCCCATGATAAAGCTTTCTGGGGTGTGGAGCGACTTCATAGGTAAGGCTTATATAGGTGTGTGTGTGTTGTGTGTGTGTGTGCATGTGTGTGCATGTGTGTGTGTGGTCGTACGTGTGTGTCTGTGTATGAGTGTGTGTGTGTGTGTGTGGTCGTACGTGTGTGTCTGTGTGTGAGTGTGTGTGTGTGGCTATACGTGTGTGCCTGTGTGTGTGTATGTGTGTGGCCGTGAGTGTGTGTGTGTGTGTGTGTGGCCGTATGTGTGTGTCTGTGTGTGTGTGTGTGTGGTCGTACGTGTGTGTGCCTGTGTGTGTGTATGTGTGTGGCCATAAGTGTGTGTGTGTGGCCGTACGCATGTGTCTGTGTGTGAGTGTGTGTGTGTGTGGCCGTATGTGTGTGCCTGTGTGTGTGTGGCCATACATGTGTGTCTGTGTGTGAGCGTGTGTCTGTGTGTGTGTGTGTATGTGTGTGTGTTTGTGTATGTGTGGCCATACGTGTCTGGGTGTGAGTGTGTGTGTGTTTGTGTGTCTGTGTTTGAGTGTGTGTGGCCATACGTGTCTGGGTGTGAGTGTGTGTGTGTTTGTGTGTCTGTGTTTGAGTGTGTGTGTGTGTGTGTGGCCATACATGTGTGTCTGTGTGTGAGCGTGTGTCTGTGTCTGTGTGTGAGTGTGTGTGGCCATACGTGTCCGGGTGTGGGGGCAGTGAACCTGTAAATTCCTCTCAGTACAGGCAGGTCTCCTCTCTAATTTGACCTCCATTAACTTCAGCGCTCACCATGATTAGCTCTGGGAAGCACTGCACAGTGCTACTGTAAGCCAGGGTCCAGAATATCAGCATCATCAGCACTGCGCATACAGACCCGTTATATATACACCACTGCAGACAGTCTGCGCATACAGACCTGTTATACATGCATCACTGCAGACAGTCTGCGCATACAGACCCGTTATATATACACTACTGCAGACAGTCTGTGCATACAGACCTGTTATACATGCACCACTGCAGACAGTCTGCGCATACAGACCCATTATACATGCACCACTGCAGACAGTCTGCGCATACAGACCCATTATACATACACCACTGCAGACAGTCTGCGCATACAGACCCATTATACATGCACCAATGCAGACAGTCTGCGCATGCAGACATACAGACCCATTATACATACACCACTGCAGACAGTCTGCACATACAGACCCATTATACATGCATCACTGCAGACAGTCTGCGCATACAGACTAGTTATACATGCACCACTGCAGACAGTCTGCGCATACAGACCCGTTATACATGCACCACTGCAGGCAGTCTGCGCATACAGACCCATTATACATGCACCACTGCAGACAGTCTGCGCATACAGAGCCATTATATATATACCACTGCAGGCAGTCTGCGCATACAGACCCATTATACATGCACCACTGCAGACAGTCTGCGCATACAGACCCATTATACATACACCACTGCAGACAGTCTGCGCATACAGACCCATTATACATGCACCACTGCGCGTACAGGCACATGTGAATGCCCAGACCAGGTGAGGGTTTCCCAGGGTGATGATTCATCAGACCGTGTGCTGGACTGGCTGGCAGAGGGGTAGAAAGTTTCGGATGAAACCTGTTGACATGGTCGCCCCCATGATAAAGCTTTCTGGGGTGCGGAGCGACTTTATAGGTAAGGCTTATATAGGTGTGTGCGTGTGTGTGTGTGTGGCTATACGTGTGTGTCTGTGTGTGTGTATGTGTGTGGCCGTATGTGTGTGTGTGTGTGTGTGGCACAGCCGAGCAAAAGGCAACAGTACAGGTGTTTCGGAAAAGCTTCTTACACCAAACTAGTCACTACAGACGGAAGCTAATTCTGCCTTTCCAGATCACAGTTTGGCTCTGGGTCCAGCTCACTATTCATGCCATTATGTTCCTCTTAATAACTGCTAGCGCCATGATTTTTTTTGTTCACTGCTTCCCACCCAAATAACAGTTGTCTGGCTGTATTTGTTGGTGTTTTTCACAGTGTGTGTCTATAAAAGTGTGAACGTTTTCTCTGCTGGAGTTTCCTATCTGTGAAGCGAGGGTATTTCATTCTGTCCTCTGTGTTAATCACGGCATCCATCGGCATCTTCCAAGGAATTCGTCCTCCCACTGATAGGAGCTGACAAACCCACTGCTGACAGCAGGGAGGGTTTTGTGCTCAGTTTCATCCTTAAAAAATAAAAAAGCAAAATCTTCTGGCTTGTACCATGTTTAGTGAACATTACTCACCTCATAAAATTTTTTTCTCATTGTTTATATTTACCGCAGTAATGGAAAGGGTCTCATTCCTCGTCCATATAAAATATGTTTGTGCAATTGCGAAATCCCAGTTGCCAAACAGACTCGTGATTCTTTTTTTTTTTTTTTGTTTTACCATTTGTAGTGACATCACAATTCAGAATTCGAAGCGGGTATCCAGGCAACGGCCAATGGAAATCCACCGAGTAAGAGAAACAAGAATTCCTTTAATTGTCGGATGGAGATGGCAGGGGAACACCCCACACTGAGCACAGCTGATGCTCGATAGCAGCGGTGACATGAAAGAAGCCTAATAAAGAGACAGGATGTCCATCTAAGAAAATGATCTCTCTTTATTTTGACACTGTTGTAATAGTGTACGTGGAAATGTGCAATAGTACTGACAATGTACAGTCACCCTAGCAATGGTGCATACTTGATTAACGATGTTTGTTTACTGCTATGCACATAAAAATGTGATATAATGAACTGGGAATTATGTGAGAGGCAGAAGACTTGCAATGCAGAGAGACTGTCCTGCCAGGGTAGTTCTATGTAGCAACCTATTTTACCCTTAAAGGTGTGGGATCACAAATATGTCATCATCGTGTTCTTAGCTGAATGCTCTAAATCTGACGTAACAATCAGGACTGTTAACTGAAAGCAATGACGTCCTAGAGCTCTGACTCTGAATTTTCAAAAAACATTTCAGAAAACCTACTCCTCAGAGGGTCAAAGAATATTGCAGAATTAACAAAAGATTAGCGGAAAGGTTTGATAGAGTGTCAAAGCCACACAGATGAAGTGCAGAAGAGATGGAGGTGTAACTGTCGCGAGGGAACGAGTGAATGTGTACAGCAGGGTGAAGGGAAAAAAACAGGAAAGAAAGGAGGAAGGACAGAGAGAGATACGCTGTTTGGACACGGTAAGTGTTTGGCTACCTCGAGAAAGGCACTGTTTAAAATCAATCCAAGCCTTGGAGATGGGAACAGCCCTACTTATGACACGTTTTAGGAACAGAGGTGGAAAGTTTAGGAGACAGAAAGTCCTGCCATGTTTTTGTTTTTTCCACCACTGAATTCAGACCGCTGATTTGACTAATTAACTCTACATCCTGGGTGAAGAATAGCGCTAATTAGCAAATCCAGGTAATTGGGACAAAATACTGGGGAGGACCTTCATGTTCTGGAAGTAGATTTTCTACCTGTTTACGATGTGCCTCAAGGCTGAAACATTTGCGAGCAAACATGTTCAGTTAGTGGCTCCAGCTTTAGCCCAGTCCTCACAAAGTCACATTTGAGGACCTTTTAGCCTGGGAGGTATTTTTGTTATCGAAAGGGCTGCGAAGAAAACCAAACAAATACGAAACACAATGATGCAAGAACGTGCTGGAACAGGACAGTCTGTAATACACACATTTCCCATTTCCACCTGGGGCCAAAGTGTTTCTCACTCACGCGCACACACACACACACACACGCACACGCACGCGCGCACGCACGCACGCACACACACACACTCACACACAGACGCATACATGCACCCGTCCACTCACGTGCACGCACACACACAGATGTAAGTTGCATGCACGCTCTCATACCACCCACACACACACACACACACACACACACAGGTTACAGCATTTTTTGTTGTGTTACAGATTCAGGCACAACCATCTGTTTGCCCACCCCCCTTCAACTCCCTACTGTCACCAAGCTGAACTCCAGCTGAGCGTTAAATTCTCTCTTTCTTCCTTCTAAGATGTGAGAAGCGGAGCAACGCTCTCAGAGTCTATTTCTTTCACCACATCACCTCTCATTCTTCCCCTCTTTCTCTCAGTCAGAAAAGAGAGGATCCCTCTTTCTCTTGTATGCGGCATGTAAAAGCCCTTTTAGTATTAGCAATCCCTGTGGGGCTCACTGTGTGTCTGCATTCAAGGAAAGAGACCGGGGTCAAGATGAGGGGCTTTGGGTCGTTACAGTCATGAGTGATTAAGCATTACGGCTAGGTAATTAGCAGGCTAATGCTTTGTTGTTGGTGCACAATTAAGCCGGGTACTTTATTAGCCCAGTCAGTCGTCTGATTGAACATCTCCCGAGGGGCGATGTTGGCATTGCAGAACTGCTGTCCTTCTGTAATGGACAGAGTTTGATCTGTGTCCAGGCTGGGGGGCTGTTAGGGGGCCAGGAGGACTCCCAGGCCAGCCCCCACACCCCCCCCCCCCTCCATGGTGGGGGGCAGTGCACAGTTTGGAGGGGTTTGGGTCTGAGTAGCAGGGAGTGCTCAGTCTGGAGGGGTTTGGGTTAAAGCAGCAGGCAGTGTACAGTTTGGAGAGGTTTGGGTCAGAGTAGAAGGAAGTGCAGACTTTGGAGGAGTTTGGGTCAGAGTAGCAGACAGTGCACAGTTTGGAGGTGTTTGGGTTAAAGGAGCAGACAGTGCACAGTTTGGAGGGGTTTGGGTTAAAGGAGCAGACAGTGCACAGTTTGGAGGGGTTTGGGTTAAAGCAGCAGGCAGTGCACAGTTTGGAGAGGTTTGGGTCAGAGTAGAAGGAAGTGCAGACTTTGGAGGTGTTTGGGTCAGAGTAGCAGGCTGTGCACAGTTTGGAGGTGTTTGGGTCAGAGTAGCAGGCAGTGCACAGTTTGGAGGGGTTTGGGTTAAAACAGCAGGCAGTGCACAGTTTGGAGGTGTTTGGGTCAGAGTAGCAGGCAGTGCACAGTTTGGAGGGGTTTGGGTTAAAGGAGCAGACAGTGCACAGTTTGGAGGGGTTTGGGTTAAAGGAGCAGACAGTGCACAGTTTGGAGGGGTTTGGGGTTTAAGCAGCAGGCAGTGCACAGTGCAGAGAGAGCCACGGGCGTAGAAGTCGACAGCAATGCAGTGATTAATGGAGTCATGTGATCAGGATCAGCTGTGCAGCATGAAGGCGGGGCCAACAGGAAGCAGAGCAGGACAGAAAGAACGCTGAGAAACCTGCAGCATTAAATCAGTGCTGATAAGAGTTCATGTAACCCTGTTGGACTGTTTTTTTAAAACCCTTTATATTACATGATTTGTGTTTTCATTGTTATTGATAGTTGTGAAGCACGTTGAACAAGTGGCCTAAAAAAGCCCTGGAGAATCACAGTTTCATCACTGTTCAGCTGAATACCTACAGAGCATCAGCAGACCTCCGTCTCTGTCTCAGGAGTTTACAGGAAGTGGACGTCTGCCTCTGCAGCGAAGGCCACGGTTCCCACGCCTCAGGGAAAATCAAAAATTTCCCAGAAAAAAAAAAACCCAACCAGGCAGCAGAGCGGGCAGCCGGCTGATAATGGAAGAAAAAGATGTTTATCTGTTTCACCCCAGGAGAAAAGAGGAAAGAGCGCTTCAGCATATCAACCATTTACTATATCAGCACTTTACTATATCAGAGCTTTATTATATCAGTGCTTTACTATACCAGCACTTCACTATATCAGTGCTTTACTATATCATTACTTTACTATATCAGCACTTTACTATATCAGTGCTTTACTATATCAGCAATTTACTATATCAGCACTTTACTATATCAGTGCTTTACTATATCAGCAATTTACTATATCAGCACTTTACTATATCAGAGCTTTACTATATCAGCATTTTACTATATCAGCAATTTACTATATCAGAGCTTTACTATATCAGAGCTTTACTATATCAGCATTTTACTATATCAGCAATTTACTATATCAGTGCTTTACTATATCAGTACTTTACTATATCAGAGCTTTACTATAGCAGCACTGTACTATAATAGCACTTCACTATATCAGCTACTATAAGCACAGCACTTTGGAATGGAAACATGACAGCTCATCAAAAAAAAATAGCTGAACTTCCCGGACAGTGAGCCCAGCTAAATCCTTGTTCCAAAAGTTGATCTGAACACAGCGATGGTCCAGAATCTATTCCTGACAGCACCAAGAACTGGGTCACTGTACTACCCGAAATGCACTAATCGTCTCCGCCTTCCGCCATCAGATGCGAAGGCCCAAATAGGGCGACATAGCTCAGGAGGTAAGAGCGGCTGTCTGGCAGTTGGAGGGTTGCCAGTTCGATCCCCTGCCCTGGGTGTATCAAAGTCCCTGAGCAAGACACCTAACCACTAATTGCTCCCAATGAGTTGATTGGTACCTTGCATGGCAGCCTTTCACCATTGGCGTGTGAGTGTGTGTGTGAATGGGTAAATGAGAGGCATCAATTCTAAAGCGCTTCGGATAAAAGCGCTATACAAATGCAGTTCATTTACCATTCATTTACCAAATTTGTGCGAGGCTCACGTCGTAATTCTGGTTAATCATCGCGCGTTGCTGTAGATTCTTAGAAAGCGTGACGGCGAAATGCCAGCGGGTAAACGCTGTGTAAATGTCACGCTCACGATGTGATCGCACACACACAAAATTACCCCCTCTGACTCAGCGCCGTCCCAACCGGGAACCGCCCAGCGAGCGGCGAAGCGTCAATTTCCCCCTCGTCCGAAACCAGGAAAGAGCCAATCTCCTAAATGTCGCCGGTGATTCATTCCTCTGTTTCTCGACGTTTGGAAAGAGTAATTTCCTTGTAATCCAGAACATGTGCGTTTATCTCTGCTTTTGTGTACAGATTCAGCGGGGGGTGGGGAGTGGGGGGTGGGGGTTTGTGTGTGGAGGGAGGGGTAAGGGGACAGAGATAAGACAGACGTAGTCGGTTTGCTGCTGTAAACCGTTTTCCTTCCAATTCCCACTTCCTTTCCTTTTAAAGTAAGATTTCAGTACCTTCGGTTAAGCAGGCTGCATTTAAAGCAGCGAGCTTGGAGAAAGCCAAGATGGGGGGGGGGGGGGGTACCCCAGCGTCTGTAAGCAGTTCTGCACCGTAATCATGTTTGTTATTGTGAAGTGTTTGTGAAATGTCTTACCGCTTGTCCTTCGGGCATTCAGCTTTCACATGTGGTTAGATGGATGTTAGGACTGCCGATAAAAAGGTCTTTGTCTTTTCCTAAATGACGTCCTGTTCCTCTACGTGGTCCTGCTTTTTTTCATCAAATGAGGGCCAAGGTGGCTAACCTAGATAAAATCTGAGAGGATAAAGAGGTACAACATTACATATAAAAAACAAAAAACATGAAAGAAAACTGAAAAATGTGACAGCGCAACATGAAGAATACTTGTTTGTTTTTATTGTCTAAATGAATGAGTCTCTCAGCATCAGGAATGTGTCAATGGAAAGCAGCCTACAGAGAAGAAACACAAAATTATCCAATCAAATGCAGCCTATCAGAGAAGAAACACGGAAATTAGCCAATGGAAAGCAAGCTATAGGAGAAGAAACACAGAAATGAGCCAATGGAAAGCAGCCTACTGAAGAAAAAACTGAAATTTGCCAATCAAAAACAACCCATTGGAGAACAAACAGAAATGAGCCAATGGAAAGCAGGCTATAGGCGAAGAAACACAGAAATGAGCCAATGGAAAGCAGGCTATAGGCGAAGAAACACAGAAATGAGCCAATGGAAAGCAAGCTACAGGAGAAGAAACACAGAAATGAGCCAATGGAAAGCAGGCTATAGGATGAAACAGAAATGAGCCAATGGAAAGCAGGCTATAGGATGAAACACAGAAATGAGCCAATGGAAAGCAGGCTATAGGATGAAACACAGAAATGAGCCAATGGAAAGCAGGCTATAGGCGAAGAAACACAGAAATGAGCCAATGGAAAGCAGGCTATAGGCGAAGAAACACAGAAATGAGCCAATGGAAAGCAGGCTATAGGAGAAGAAACACAGAAATGAGCCAATGGAAAGCAGGCTATAGGAGAAGAAACACAGAAATGAGCCAATGGAAAGCAGCCTTTTAGGGACAGCGACCACGCAGCCGTCGCGCGGGCGCGTGGGCGTAACGGCACTGGAAAGACGTGTGTAAAATTGCGCGGGGACGAGGGGACTTGACCTTTTTTCCGAGGAATAAGAACGCTCCCGCTCGATGGGAGGGGCCTCTGAAAATAACATCCAGGGGAGGAAAGAATGTCCCGTTCGTTTTGAGTGTTTTTTTTTTTTTTTTTTTCTTCATAAATCTATTTTGGGCAGGTGTTAATATTTGACCCAGAGCCCAGAGCTAATTAAGAGCAGCAGACGCATTGGAATTGTGGGATACTTTAGACCCCCTCCGTCAGGACCCTGCGTGAGTCACCGCCAGCCCCCAGAGGGGCCCGGAACCCCGAGCGTGAGCCACTCATGCCGAACAGGCCAATCGGATGGTGTCACTCGCTCATCACGTGACTCGTGCTGTGTCGTGATTGGCGATGACTAACAGAAGAATTTAATAAAGTGTTTCTGTTTTTGGGCTCCCGGGGTAAATGTAATACTTTTTAAAAAACTTTTTAAACGCACACCCGTACACAAACCATGGCATATGCGCGCACACTCTCCTGCACGCATCCACCCACACAAGGGACTTCATCGGGGCCTTGCCCATCAAAACACTGTCCATCCACAACTTGCTTTCAGTTGAGCTGTACAGGGTGAAACACACTATTTGAGCATTCGTTGGAACTACTTGTCTTTTCAGGCAATGCCATGCTAGTAACAATTCTCTATAGACTACACACTTTAAATACTCTCAATCCTCATTCATCCTTTACTTTGACTTACAGGTAACTGTGAGTGTCAGGTTTACTTCCTTCATGGACTCAGTATGGTGAGCTACTTTCTGAGATTTCTGAGAAAATAACACTTGAATTTAAGCATGAGTCATACTTAAGAACACGTTTGATTGATTCCTGGCTTTTATGAAACTCTTACCCTCTCCTCTTGCTCTCAAATCATTAGGAACAATTGCAGCACATAATGACTCATAAAGGCAACATTACCATTTTCTTACACTATAGAGGTCATTTAACTTTCACAAATAGATTATTATTGCTTGACTATATAGACATATCAATAATTAGAGACACCTAGGAAATGAATTATCAACAGCTATTATTATCATCATTATTATAGATATGCATCTTTTGACCCAAACCCTGTTCTTGAAGATCTACCGTCCTGTAGGTTTTCACTCCAAGCCTAACAAAGCACACCAAGTTTCTATAGCTAGAGCAGGGCTGCCCAACCCTGTTTCTGGAGATCTGCCATCCAGTAGGTTTTCAGACCAACCCTAAGAAAGCACACCTCATTCAACAGCTAGAGCAAGGCTGCCCAGCCCTGTCCCTGGAGATCTACCATCCTGTAGATTGTCATTTCTAATCTGGTACATACTGATTAGCAATACAGAGTCCATGCAGCAGATCAAATAGAGTCATTGTGCCCTTGAGTGAGGTGCTTAACCTGTATCCAGCTGACATAGCTCAGGAGGTAAGAGTGGTTGTCTGGCAGTCGGAGGGTTGCCGGTTTGATCCCCTGCCCTGGGCGTGTCAAAGTGTCGAAGTGTCCCTGAGCAAGACACCTAACCCCTAATTGCTCCGGTGAATGAGAGGCATCAATTGTAAAGCGCTTTGGATAAAAGCGCTATATAAATGCAGTCCATTTACCATTAAAAAAAACTTGTGTAAGTCACTTTTGCGTGATATAAGCGTGTATATACTAAATGCCAGAATTTATGTATTTATTTACAGCTCTCGGGAGAATGGCAGTCATCCTGGAATGTGCATCTCCGCCAGTATTTGAAACAAAGCCACTTCCTCTCGCTTCAGTTATTCTGGTGCTCGTCTCGTTGACGCCGCTCCCCTGAGGACAAGGTGTCTGCTTTAGCACATGAAACAGGATGAGAAGACACCTCGTCCTTCCGCCCATGGCTGGGGGGGGGGGGGGGCGCTTCTGATTGGTTCTCGCATCGTGATACGTTTGCGAGTTATCTTAAAATAAATACAATATAAAACCTTAAATAATGTGGCGAACATAACGTGGCGTCCCTTGGGGTCAAAACCCACGCGCTGAACATATTTGTCAGGATTTAGGTGTGACGGATCATTTCCCGGCTTTATACTGACTCAGACATCATAAATGACTCTGTAACACAGAATAATTTTCTCACTTTTCTCTGCTTAAATCCTGTTTTCTGAATTGTTTGTCTTTTGAGAAATGGCGGCAGGGAGTTGTTTATTGTTCTTCCCCCAGGTGCACACCTTTGTGTAGCTCAAGCCTGCATGTAGATGAGATTAGTCAGGAGGCGATTAAAAGAAGAAGAAGAAGAAGAAAAAAAACGCACAAATTTGCGAGACCACGCTGTAACGCTTTTGAATTCCACGGTTCCTCGTCTGTCATCGCCTGATGACGGCTCCATCTGTGCTAAAGCACGGCCTTGTCTGCAGAGCCCATTATGTCCCTGTAAAGACCCGGCTGATGCATTATGTCCCTCATCAATCTCTCATCAATTTCTCACAGTAACACAGGATACATCAATCTTCCACAGAAACACAGGACACATCAATCTCTCACAGGAACACAGGACACATCAATCTCTCAGAGGAACACATGACACATCAATCCCTCAGAGTAACACAGGACACATCAATCTCTCACAGGAACACAGGACACATCAATCTCTCACAGAAACACAGGACACATCAATCTCTCAGAGTAACACAGGACACGTCAATCTCTCACAGAAACACAGGACACATCAATCTCTCAAAGGAACACAGGACACATCAATCTCTCAGAGTAACACAGGACACGTCAATCTCTCACAGAAACACAGGACACATCAATCTCTCACAGGAACACAGGACACATCAATCTCTCACAGAAACACAGGACTCATCAATCTCTGAGAGTAACACATGACACATCAATCTCTGAGAGTAACACAGGATACATCAATCTTCCACAGAAACACAGGACACATCAATCTCTCTCAGGAACACAGGACACATCAATCTCTCAGAGGAACAGATGACACATCAATCTCTCAGAGGAACACATGACACATCAATCTCTGAGAGTAACACAGGATACATCAATCTTCCACAGAAACACAGGACACATCAATCTCTCTCAGAGGAACACAGGACACGTCAATCTCTCACAGGAACACATGACACATCAATCTCTCACAGGAACACAGGACACATCAATCTCTCAGAGGAACACAGGACACATCAATCTCTCAGAGTAACACAGGACACGTCAATCTCTCACAGGAACACAGGACACATCAATCTCTCAGAGGAACACAGGACACATCAATCTCTCAGGGGAACACAGGACACATCAATCTCTCAGAGGAACACATGACACATCAATCCCTCAGAGTAACACAGGACACATCAATCTCTCACAGGAACACAGGACACATCAATCTCTCAGAGGAACACATGACACATCAATCCCTCAGAGTAACACAGGACACATCAATCTCTCACAGAAACACAGGACACATCAATTTCTCAGTAACACAGGACACATCAATCTCTCACAGTAACACCGGACACATCAATCTCTTACAGGAACACAGACACATCAAACTTCATAAAGAAAGGTGGGGGGAGGGGGGGGGGGGGTCAGGGCTGAAATCACCTTTAAAAAAAAAACTGAAAAATGTGAATGAGGGGCCTGTGGCCGCCTGGTGAAAAGAGGAAGGCTGATCAACCTGAGTTTCGAAAAACGATAATGTTGCCGTGCGTCGCGGCGAAGGCGGGTGTGAGGGAACGACGAACAGGAAGAAAAACATTCTCTGTTGCTGTTCTGACACCTTACTTATTAATTTAATTTCTTTTTTTTTTTTCCCCCCCTGGCGAAAACACACGGGATATTCAGCGTGTACGACTTGGACGGGTTTTAGGCACCATTCACACTCACTCCTCGGCGTTTGCCAGGCTGCAAACCAGCCGGCGTTGCTGCTCCCGATCACGCTCGCAGTCATGCGTCATTCGCACATGCCGAACTTAGCAAGGCTCAAAATACACCAGAAAGAGGGGGGGGGAGTAGGGGTGCTTGATTAAAAAAAACCCAAGAGCAGAAAAAGTACTATACTTGTTTGGAAAAAGAAAAACAAACTAAATGCTAAAATCACAAATCCGGTAGAAGGCCTTGATAATCGCTGTAATCCTTGAAGGCATACCGTGCAGGATTTTTACCCAGAAAATATTATCAAATAACCATGTTCAGTTGCATCTGTGATGCGCTGGCAGTCTCTGTCTTTGCGCCCATTTGCAGAATCCACGCTCCTCTGCCTGTATTTATTATTTTAAAATGTGTTCAGGAAATTTCTGGGCATGATGTGCTTTTCTGTGTGGGGAGGGGTGGGCGTGGCTACAGAGCCTGTGGGGTGGGATCAGGGTGTGTAATTTAGGTTACCCCCCCCCCCCCCACCCCCCCTTTCCTCCCCATCATGGCAAACTCCTGTGTAAATTTGGGGTAGAGCAGCCCCCTCTTTTCACCTGGACTGCTGAGCTGCACACTCGACTGCTTTGCGCGTGCAGCTGGCACAGACAGACCTCAGTTACCTGGATCCACCAGAGGAGGCGCTCTTTCATGACACGGTGGGCGTACCCCACTGACTAAAACCCTCCTCCTCCTTCCCTGGCCTGCACTAGGGGCAGTTATGTTATTTATTCTATTCCAGGCCCAGAACTGCACATTCAACTAATGCTTCAGCCGAAAGGTGGCCAACTCCACAGCCTATATGACACTCCAGAAAAGTGATGGGATACATTTTATGACCCTTAATCCATTAATCCAAAAAATGATTTCCTTCCGAGACAGGCCCATCATTTCCCCGTCCTGGATACAGTCATTTCTGGAGAAAAGTGAATTCTGTGTTCCGGAAATAATCTGAAACTTTCTCCTGCTGACTGATCCTTGGATGCATGTGGAGGGGTGATGTTCAGTGGACAGACATCAGACATTGTCTACAGGTGATCACATGAAAAGTGATCACTGAAAAGTTTGAAAAGAAGTTGACCTTGAGGTGACCCGCCAAGTCACAGCCAGACCAAGGTCAAAGGTCAAACAGATAGTGAAAATACTTCCAAAGATGCTGGGAGAATTCCTGCACACCCTTGTGAATTTCCACAGAACATGTTGCAAACCAAAATGTACAATCTTACGATGGACCAAAGAATTAAGTGCTTCGTTTAACATCGTCAGTAATCTGCAGGATTTTTATGAGGTTCTAAAGTATTCAAGTATTTCAGATTATTATGTAACCCAGGTCTGCTGGGGTAGTTACTGTAGGATGTTTGATGCAGCCTGTCTCTGCTGGGGTAATTACTGTAGGATGCCTCTGCTGGGGTAGTTACTGCAGCCTGCCTCTTCTGGGGCAGTTACTGCAGCCTGCCTCTGCTGGGGCAGTTACTGCAGGATGTTTGATGACGATCGTGGGCCATAAAGCCCATCCAGGCTCGTATGTCTCCCGGGGGTTAAAATGGCCTCTGCACCACACCGCACAGCCCATCTATTAACTCCAAGGCCAAACTCAACTTCCATTAAACTGCAGAAACTAACTGTAACCTTGGAGCTGTACTGTGTGGCACAGAGAAACTAACTGGGCAAACAATGACATATAGACTCACACACATTCACCTCTCACACACACACACACACACACATAAACAAACACACACATTCACGCACACTCACACACGCTCACACTTACATTCACACACACGCACGCACACAAACACGCTCACAAACGCACACGTGTGCACACAGAAACACACGTGCATACGCATTCACACGCACACACATACACAAACACACACACACATACACACACTCACATACATAGGCACGCATACATGCACACACACTCACATTCTGGCCCAGTCCCCTTAAAGCCACCTATAACTCGATATCCACACAAAGATACAGCACATATGACTCACACACTGCACACTCACCAAATATGCATCGCTTATGTAGCATATGCCAAGCATAAGCACCAGGGAAGTCAGATTCCAGTCCCACAGGGTAGCGCGCTCCGTTGCATCTTTCGTTGGTGCCTTTCAAATGATTAATCTGAGACACCGATTTGTCTAAAGAGTTGGCAAACCTTGTTTCCAAAAGCCTGACTTGGCTGCAGATAGAAATCAAACCATTGAAAAACCTGAAGGCAACGTGGCCTTCTGGGACTTTGTGTTCATTGCGCAGCTCTGGAACAATGCTCCGTCCACTGAGCCCCTCCTGATTGACATTTCGAGAAGTCTATGAATTAAATTTCCATTTATCCGCTTTGATTTTGAGCCAAGATTACTGCTTTGAGCCAAGATGGCTATTGTTACCATCTCACCCTGGGTGTTTGATGGCTGCGCGTGCAATGAATGCCGCAGGCACATAACTCTCATTTATTCATGTTAACCGTTTATGACGTTTCATTACATTACATTACATAACAGGCATTTAGCAGATGCTCTTACAAAACTTTTTTACATAGCAAGGCCAATTTTTTTACATAGAATTTACACTGCATTCATTTATACAGCTGGGTAAATACTGCAGCAATGCAGGTAGCACAAGCGTACAACTCCCCATCCAGGAACTGAACCTGTGACCTTTAGGTAACAAGATCAGTTCCTTACCATTATACTACACTACCACCCTGCGCTGCTGTTTCATGTTCATTACTACTGTAATATCATTTTTACAGCAGCCATATCCAGCTGAAAGCATTCTTTATGACATAGTGGGGAACTGAATTGGCATTGCTCTTGTTATTATTTCTCCCATTATCAGTGTGAATGTTGTTGAAGCTGCATACTAGAGAGGATCTGAATCTGCGATTTTACCTTTTTAAGCTTTTCCATTGTTGCTTTGTTATTTGTTTTTCATCAGTACTTCATGTACAGTCATTAAAATGCTCTTAGTCGTCAGAAAGATCCAAATGTCCGTTTTCGTCCGTGACCAGTGGGGTAGAATTGTGAGTCTCTGTGACTGACAGCTGGATTGATGGGCAGCTCGGCGTTTCACGTCTTAGTGACATCACAAGCGGAATGTGAGGAATTCCCAGACATACACACACACACACATACACACACAAATGCACATGCACACACAGACACACATACACACACACACACACAGACACACATACATAGACACACACACACACATACTGTCTATCAGTGAGCCCCTACAGGCGAAAATAAATTAGATTCCATAGATTTCAAAGCTCAGTCTGCCATCAAGAATCAATCGGGCGGTGTGTGAGTCCATGAGCTCACGATTCAAATTCATGAATTCAGCTCAATTCGGCTGATAAAATACCTCCCACAGAACACCCATCCCCCTTCCCCTCCACCCTTCCTTTTCCACAATAACAATAAGACATACCTGTGGAAAAAAGGGGGAGGGCCAATGCTTCATTTCCATTCAATGGCAAAAATGTGCACTGGCACTCAAAAGGCTGCATTTACATTACAGTTCGGCTCATGAATACAGACAAAACCGTTTTCATAGAATGCATTAAAAACAGCCCCGCATGTACAAAGCACTCAAGGGACTGACCCCGGCATGAGTTGTCTGCGGACAGCCAATCAGGCTCAGGGAAACTGCGACGAGCATCGTGATGATTGTGTTTGGGCAGAACGATGCTCCTGTTTGCAATCATGAGCATCCACGTGCGTGGAAAAAAAATTCACCTTGCAATGCCACTCAGAACACAAAGACGGTCGTGAGCACAGCTATACTCACTCACTCACTCACACTCACCCTCTCACTCTCTCAAGCACTTACACCCCCCCGCTCACGTTAACACTCACGCCAACAGCACCTGCTTATAAAAATGGAGCCCCCCCTGTGCATGGTGTACCACTAAAACCCTGATATCGTCAAAATAATCATCCATGCCAACGTGCCTTCTGGATGACCAGGGCTTCATAGACACCAGACATCCATTCAGACATCAGAGTTAATGAAACTGCCTGTCAACTGACGATAAATGCAATGCATACCAGGCAAATCCATTTGTTACATTACAATACATTTCACATCCTAAATGTTATGAATAGCCTCCAAGGTAGGAACAAATGAAGCAGCCGAAGGCCAATTTTTTCTTAAATATTAGAACGCCAGGCCCAAAAATCTAAAACGATTCCCACATCGACTATTTCAGCCATAATGAGAATTCAGACATGATCAATTTTTCTGTCTCGCGCTAACATATTACACTTATCCTGCTGTTAATTGAAAAATAAGTACAACTCTCTAATGCCTGTTATCACAGCTGCAAGCTGAAGTGGAAATCTGTGATTTGGCTCACTCTCCATGGCTCTCTTGTACCAGGAAGGAATGCCAGTCAGGTAACTACCTGGTATGAACTCATACCTGTCGAAAAATGAATACAGTAATTAATTCATTTTTAAAATATTCTCTAAGAAGTTACGTATAAACATGTCCTGACATGAACTCAAATGAAAAATACTCCAGAGGTAACTGGTGAAGCACATCGTATGCTAAATTGATCTCGAGGCAGCTTCAATTATTTATTCACTGACTTTCAAAGTCTTGCTGGTCTCTAGCCAACGAGGTTTCGCCAATGTGTAAAATGGACAGGGCCATGACAAGCCGTCCATCACGTGCTTGTTTAAGCCAATCAGACAACCTCAACAAACATTGGCTAAAATCAGCGTGCTTCTGATGGCGCATTATACAGTAACTCCCCATTTTGGCGTCTTGATGTCTCATTCCCCCATCGCTACTGAGTTACCTTTCTTTGTTGCTAGGACCAGAAGAAGGGTAGCATAGTGGACAGGCAAAACCCTAGTCGTTAGGTTCTTCAGAGAAGATGTTGGTGAAAACCAATGGAAAAGGTGGTGTGTTTTTTAAAATAATATCGAGCTCATCTGATAGCCACTGCATTCTGACTGATTAGAGACATATTTTGGCCTTTTTGAATAACTGATTGGTTGACTGAGTTTGTCGCGGTTGCAGTCACGCCCCCCCCCCCCCCCCCCCCCCCCCCCCGCCGAGCGAGGGTCAGTCAGGTTTTATTCAGACCACCCCTGTGAAAGATCTTTGTGCATAATCCAGATGGCCCCTGTGAAAGCTCTCATCATGCATAATCCAGACCACCCCTGTGAAAGATCTCATCATGCATAATCCAGACCACCCCTGTGAAAGATCTCATTGTGCATAATCCAGACCACCCCTGTGAAAGATCTCATTGTGCATAATCCAGACCACCCCTGTGAAAGATCTCATCAGGCATAATCCAGACCACCCCTGTGAAAGATCTCATCAGGCATAATCCAGACCACCCCTGTGAAAGATCTCATCATGCATAATCCAGACCACCCCTGTGAAAGCTCTCATCATGCATAATCCAGACCACCCCTGTGAAAGATCTCATCATGCATAATCCAGACCACCCCTGTGAAAGATCTCATTGTGCATAATCCAGACCACCCCTGTGAAAGATCTCATTGTGCATAATCCAGACCACCCCTGTGAAAGATCTCATTGTGCATAATCCAGACCACCCCTGTGAAAGATCTCATCAGGCATAATCCAGACCACCCCTGTGAAAGATCTCATCAGGCATAATCCAGACCATCCCTGTGAAAGCTCTCATCATGCATAATCCAGACCACCCCTGTGAAAGCTCTCATCATGCATAATCCAGACCACCCCTGTGAAAGCTCTCATCATGCATAATCCAGACCACCCCTGTGAAAGCTCTCATCATGCATAATTTACCCGTCTCTGCTGGATCCAGCCCTGTGTCTGTACAGCATGCTGGGCTCTGTTACAAACGGCAGCCAAAATGAAAATTACAGCGTTCCATCCATCTCCCCCTCTCTTTCTCTTTTGCGTTTTCTATCTTTACATGGTCATCTGACATTCCCACACTTATTTTTCTAATCTCTCTCTTTCATGGCCTCTGTATTTCGCCCCCCTTCCTTCTCTGCTTCTCTCTCCCCCTCTCTCTCTTTTCCCTGCTCTCTCTCTCTCCCCCCTCCCCTCTATCTCTTTATTATTAATAAGGGGAACTTAAAAGTCAAATAGTCTCTCCCCCCCCACCACCATCTTTCTCTCTCATTTGTATTTCTCATTTTTCCAGCTGTTGTGTTTGGGTGACTCTGTGTTGCTGTTTGATCTGCTGAAGGTGTGAATGACACATATATGTGCCTGTAGCACAAGCTAAATTTAATGGATGTTTTATTTATTTTTTTAATGGACTGAATTTATATAGCGTTTTTATCCAAAGCGCTTTACAATTGATGCCTCTCATTAACCCACACACTCACACACCAACGGTGAAAGGCTGCCATGCAAGGTACCAATCAGCTCATTGGGAGCAATGAGCAATTGGGGTCAGGTGTCTTGCTCAGGGACACTTCGACACACAGAGGGCGGGGGATCGCAACCCTCCGACTGCCAGACAAACGCTCTTACCTCCTGAGCTATGTCGCCCCGTGTGTGTGTGTGTGTGTGTGTGTGTGTGTGTGTGTGTATCAGCACAGAAACATGTTAATTCCTTGCCAGCGTGATACTGATACTGTTTCAAGTTTTCTGGCTTAGCCAGATACACGGAAAGTAAACGGAATGAGCAAACGGCACAGATAAGACAGTTTACACAGGAGGGCAAGAGCCTGTCTTTCACTTCCTAGTGAGTCCCGTCAGGATCGATGCCAAATCACGCTATAAATAGAGTCAGAGCTAAATACAGCCAGGGCTAAATATAGCGAAAATGGAGGGAAATGCAGCCCTGTCTGATGTGTGTAAGCAGCGACCGCTCCTCTTCTTCCAGGTGATCACACCTGTGTTTTATCCTCCCCACACAGTAGGCAGTACAGGTATGAGTTCTGTTTGAGTGGGTTGATGGGGGGGCTGTGTGTGTGTGTGTGTGTGCATGCGTGTGTGTGTGTATACGTGCGTGCATGTGTGAGTGTGCATGTGTGTGGTGTGTGTGCGTGTTCATGTGCGTGTATACGTGTGTGCACGCGTGACTGTGTGCGTGTGCATGTGTGTTTGCATGTTTGTGTGTGCACGTGTGTGTGCGTGTGTGTACGCGTGTGTGTGAGTGTGTGTTGTAATGCATGCTACTCCCTATTTGTTTGTTGTTACATTCTACTCACAACAGGACTACGGTGTCCCTGTATCATTTGCGAGGGCATGACACTGATGGAAAAAAAAGTTTTTCTTCCAAAACAGTAAGTCACTGGCAAATACAGCACTGGTGTACCTGAGACTTTATGTATATCAGCAGTTTGAGCAAAATGAATATACATTATTAGATTGTAAAAAAAAAATAAAAAGTGCACATAAAATTGTGTCTATGAATCATTCGCAGTGTAAGTGTACATGGCTTTATTTTTAGTTTACCTGTGACTTCCCTAATCCAGAACTTCAAACGTGTTTGGTAAATGGACTGCATTTACATAGCGCTTTTATCCAAAGCACTTTACAATTGATGCCTCTCATTCACCCATTCACACACCAACGGTGAAAGGCTGTCATGCAAGGTACCAATCAGCTCGTTGGAAGCAATTAGGGGTTAGGTGTCAGGGACACTTCTACACGCCCAGGGCGGGGGATCAAACCGGCAACCCTCCGACTGCCAGACAACCGCTCTTAACCCTCCTGAGCTATGTCGCCCCCATCTGTTTGCTACAGATGCCCTGAGGCTGTGAATAACATTACATTATTGTTTAGAAAATGACAAATCCTAGAGCACGGCGTTGTTGTTTGGACCATGGAGTGCAATCAGTTTGACCTGCTTTTAATGACTACTTAGCAACAGACAGATTATTGGTGTGGAAACTCCCATTCCGTCAAAAGTTTAATTAAAGTGGGTTTGATTTACTATATTACGCCTGAAAAACAAAACAAACAAAAAAAAAAAACATTAGTAATTGGCTTCGTCATGGTTTTATCCAGACCACCCATGATGGAAGCATAGCTTCACGCTATGACATCGAGTTTTGCTACTGGATGCAAAAAATGAATTAATGATGGTCATAATTCAATATAAACAAAGACAATCATGCACGCACATATTCTACTCCACACACATGCAATGTCCAGGAACGCACAACAAAACACAAACTGCCTAGTCAGCTATCTTCCCGGATAGCAAGTGACTTGCTTACTCTGGCCCATAACCGACACAGACCTGGCCTGGAGTTGATTTCTGTTTCGGCAGCTGGCACACACTTCAGCACGGTCTTAAGAAAGCATTCTCCCGTAACCATGGCATTCTTGTTTAACGCACGGTATCATTATGGGAAATCGCACTGCATGGGAGTTAAGCGGTTTTTGGCTAATTGAGCACGCGCACGTTGACGTTATATTTCGCCAGTTCCCTGAAATGAATCCTCCTGGCATTGTGGTACTGCGCCTCAGAAGTTTCCTGGAAATGTCGTCGCGGGAAATCGTTTGGTGCGGCTGATTACCGTATTGTATGAAAAAAAGACTGTTAAAGATTTCTAAAAATGTTATTAGGGGGAAAAGGTTAAATGTTCTTTCCACTCACAAGATAGACCAGTTAGTTATAGTTAAAATATAGCTACATAATGTTACCTAAATAGATAAATGTAAAAACAGAGACCTGAATCTCACACTGAAGACATAGTCTACATCAGCATCCTCCCTCCACACACACACACACACGCACACACAAATGACGAATAAATAAGTACAAATTGAATGTCCCTGATAAAATCATCACTTATGTCAGAATTTTTCTATTTGAAATGCTTTTACTGTTTTTGGCCAGTCTTCTAAAAGCCACTCTGGTCATGTTAGCGTTATTAGTGAAACCTAGTAACGCCATCAGTAGCTTACATTGATTCTGTTTCATAATATTTTCCCTTTCACTGAGCATTTCATATATCGCTGGGGGGAGTGTTATGGGTTTTCGTGTGCATTAGCCAGCACTACATAATGTGGTCTGACGTAATTTGAAGGAGTACCGGTGGAGCTCGCGCTGGCATTCCACTAGTGTTGTGTCTTTGTTTACGGAGGCGGAGTCCGCGTGGCAGTAGCTTTTGTGGACTACAAGGCTGGAGGCCACAAGTTTATATATAATCATATCCTTTCGGGTGTAGGTTTACTTATAAACGATCCAGAGAATGCGATGTTACACACGCACACACACGCAAGACAAATGAAAAAGTAAAAAGGAACGGCCACGAATTCCACAGGAACAGAATCCGAATATCACAAGCTTACAGCTTTAATATCCAAGCAGATAGTTGGAGGTCCTGACTGCATAACTCATAACATAAATTAGTAACGTAAACAGCGGTGATGTGGATAACATCGGCCGTTGAATGTCCGAAGTGCTTGGCTTTTAAAGCCCTGCCGGTCTTGTCGTGGCTAAACTCCTCCCAACGCCATCAGACGCGCACACACCCACACGCCCACTACCAAAGTGACTGTCGCTGCCATCTGACCGCTCAAATCGTTGCCTTGTCGTTACAACGATAGTACAAGCGCATATCTTGCCTTCTGCAATAGGCTGTTGGAGAAAGATCACCGAAAAATCTATTTTTCCCTTATGAAGACACCCGCTATACATCTAAATCACTTCAAGATTTGTGTTTCTTCACGGTATACGATTTTTATTCCGCATATTCCTAAATATTCTTAGTTCTTATTTTTATTGGTCAAGTTTTTTTTATATAACTTACTTTCTGGGATTGATTCTCTTGCATCATCTGCGCAAAGATTATCAACGACCAGTATAGGCTGTTAAAAAAAAACAGGAGATACCACAAAAAGTGGGATGCTCTTTGACGCCGGACTAAGTCAGTAGGTTACCGAAGTGCTTTCACATAATCAGAATGTAAGAAAACATAGACAGTCGAAGAGGACGCGGAGTGCAGGATAGAAGAGACGAGACTGATTTCAAAAAAGAAAGAAGGAGAAAAAAAAAACAATCAGATGAAATATGATTCCACCGGCGAACGTGATCCCGGACAACAGCGTCGGTAAAGAAAACGATCGGGATCAGCACGTGCTGCCTCAGTCACCGTCGTCCAGCATCAGCCAGCAGGAATCAAAGGTAGCCTAATATAACCTCTGTCTGTCGTCTGGTTTGTCGTTTAGTAGGTTATGGGGGGGAAAAAATGTAGAAAAACCAAGAAACATCGCGTGCAGTGCTTCCTGCTGCGCTTTGAAGACGTTCGCCTGCTTTTAAAATAAACCTGATCTACAGAATGACAAAAACGAATTTAAACTGACATGCGTCAAGTGTATAATTGCCCTTTTATTAAACAGGTTTTTTATTTATTTATTGAAAATGCTGCTATCATGATAAAATATTTTATTTCCCCGCGTAAAGTAGGCTACTGGCTTGAAAATGCATTTTGGCTGTCTCCTTAGCCTGTTGGTGGTGTTTAATGTTGTAATTCAAGAGTTCTTACTTGTTTTTCGGTCTTGTGCGTAATGTAGATGCCAAAAGGCAAGGTTTCATCGGCGGAATCAAAAATCGATCGCTCCAAATGAAATATCATAGCAGATTTATGTGTACAATTCAGGTTCATTCCGCAGAATTACGGTTCTTTTTTCCTTAAAAGGAATTACCATGTTTTCAGTTTACTTATCTACGTAAAATTCTGCTGGTATACGTTTAAGCCAATAGAATGTCAAATCACGACTTATTGCAAAGCCTGAAGCCAGCTAAAAAAGCTTTGGGTATGTTCATAAATAAATTAAAATAAAAAAATAAAATTACACTGAAAGTATAATCGTGGTGGGATAATGGCAGTGGGGCTCTTAGCACTTTGCCTACTTTTATAGTCCAGAACCAATTTTCTGGGTCACTTGTAGCCTTGAGTACAACAATTAGTCGTGAACTATTGGACAGGTTGTTATAGATTAGCCTTCGCTCACTGTTCGCCGCGATGCTGTCTGTGAAGCCACCAGAGAGAACTGTGGGACCGCTCTATGAATTCTTTCATCTTATAAATTACTTTCTCTTAAGAGAAATTACCTGACTTTCTTGTCTCTGTATTCAGTTCCTCTCTGTGAATACACCCGTGCCTGTGTTTTGTGCGTGTATATGTGTGGGTGCGTGCCGTCGTGCATGCGCTTTTGTTGCACCGTGTGTGTGCACGTGACGTGTGCAGTTGTTTTGGCTTGGCGGGTGTGTGTATGTACATGTGCGTGCGCGCGTGAGCATGTGCAGTTTGTTTTGTGTTTCTGTGCGTGACTGTGTGCCTTGTGTGTGTAGAAGGACCTTGAGCCGCAGCACATTTTGCACTGGAATGTTCCCTATGGCACAGGAAGATAATCCTGTTAGCACTTTGCCTGACCTTTCAGATTGGGATATATGCTCGCCCTCCCTGTTAGCATTTTGCTTTAGCCTTAACCTTCCTGTTGGCACTTAGCCTCAGCTACAGCTTTAGCAGTTAGCCCTGGGGACTGCCACAGCATTTCCTACAGTCTAGACACCTGGCAGTAGGTATGACCTGTGCCAACCCCCACCACCCTTGTGTGCCCTGTCCTGTCACTCCACACAGACAAAGTGCAATGAGAAGCAAAGGAAAATTTCCTCTTACAGGATAAAAAGTGTCTATCTATCTATCTATCTATCTATCTATCTGTCTATCTGTCTATCTGTCTGTATATCTGTCTGTCTGTCCATCTGTCCATCCGCCTGAGTTTCTATTTTTTTGTTTATCTCCAGATGTGTCTCTGCCTTTCCATGTCCATCTGTCTGTCTGCCTGGGGATACGTCTGTCAGCTCCTTGTGAAATAGTGCACCAGCCCCTTATTTACACATCCTGTATAAAAACATGTCCCTCATTGTCTCCCTTGTGAGTGCAGTTCGCCAGGCTACCCTGGGCACTGCTAATGCTGGTCAATATTTTTTTAATGGTGCTTGACTCACTCCACAACTGATGTTTTATTCTTATTAATGTACGGTAACCTGGCAACAAATCAAGGTCTGCTTCCTGGTTGATTGGTGGCAGGGTTACACAGAAGGGGGGGCTGTGTCTGTGGTGAGATTCAGCCCTTTGAAGAGAATGTTTTTCGGAATTAGGTTTTTTTTGTTGTTGTTCTAAATTCTATGTCTGAAATTCTATGTCTTGCTTTCAGTCACCAGCAGTGATTGTGACATCAGCATTAGAATGTCAAGTTAAGAACATTCTGATTGCATATTTATGACCTCACATCTTAAAGGGTTAAGTGGAGGTTCAGTGTGTGCTGTGGCCTTAAAGTGACAGAGCAACATCACCTCCTGCCCCTGCATCCTCACCATTGTCTCGGCTAGTGGACAGTGTAGAGCAGGCGTGTCAAACTGAATCCCAAGGGATTTTTGTGGTTTCCTTTCAATCAGCTACCAATTAAGGCCCTGAGAACCAGGTGTGTGGATTCCTCAGCCAATCAATGACTTAAATGAACCCCTGGTGCCAAAAACGCCTTGAAAACCAGCGGACACTGTGGCCCTCCTGGACTGGAGTTAAACCTGCAGACACTGCGGCCCTCCTGGACTGGAGTTAAACCTGCAGACACTGCGGCCCTTCAGGACTGGAGTTAAACCTGCACTTCTATGCTTAGTTTAAGTAATTGATTGGATAACGTGTCCTCGCACCTTGTTTCCAAGGCCTAAAATTGCCCGGTGATTGAAAGGAAATCACAGAAACCAGCAGAGGCTGGAGTTTGAGACCTCAGAGTTTGATACGTAAGTCACGCAGCTGGCTGGTTCGCCTCTGAAGAAAGAACAGAAAGTGAATGCTGAGGATAGCTAATTTAATTAGCCCCAGTCACTCTCGTGAGCTTGCTTTTTACCTTTAAAGAATCGGTGAGCTCACGAGTGACAGCTCAAGCGTTCATGTGTCCCTGTGTTAAAATGTTTTACTGTAACGTAATCTACAAGTGAACTGGCGTTAGTGAATGGCGGTAATTAGCTAATTGAGACAGGGAAACTGGTCTAAATTACAGCCTGCACAAGCACTGGCGCTGCACAACCAGAACTAGCCATGCTTTGGACAGACAGTGGAAGGGTTCAGGGCAGGTTTGGCCCACCCAGGTCCTGGAGGCCCCAGCGTCTACTGCTTTTTATTTCCCCCTTAAATACAATGTCCACTTTAGACCCAAGAAGTTGCGTGAGGCGGGTTAACTGTTAATTGACTACTTTAACTGATACATTAAATTGCTGAGTGACAACAAAAGCCAGCAGACCCTGCGGCTCTTCCAGACCTGGGTTGGCCGCCTCTGGTTTAGGGTTTAACCACCTTCGTTGGGTGAGGAAGGTCCGGACCTGTGAGTGGATGTTATCTGCTCCGCTGTTCTGGCTGTGGTCTGAAGCTGCATGTGTTTCATGAAGATTTTCCCTGCGTGTCGCGTTAAAAGAGGATTTTTGCTGTAAATTGTGTTTAAGGATGCTTTTCGCATTTCAGGATAGTGTTTGCAGCACCTGTGCGGCTGTGATGTTCATTACACTGCATTTCAGGATATTTTTCGCTTGACATCGCATTTCAGAATAAATTTTTCTGCTCGTTGCATTTCAGTATTCGGTTTGCTTTGTCGTCGCATTTCAGTATTCGGTTTGCTTTTTCGTCGCATTTCAGTATTCGGTTTGCGTTTTCGTCGCATTTCAGTATTCGGTTTGCTTTGTCGTCGCATTTCAGTATTCGGTTTGCTTTTTCGTCGCATTTCAGTATTCGGTTTGCTTTTTCGTCGCATTTCAGTATTCGGTTTGCGTTTTCGTCGCATTCCGGGGTTACTTTGGCTGCGCGTCGCATTTCAGGAGAGCAGCTCCAGCCGCCCCACGCGTCGCCGCTTCACTGCGACGCTTCTCCACCGGGTGTACCGTCAGCCGATTGACGTGCTCCATGAAAGGGAAATATACGGTGGTTTTGATGATATGAGGCACGACCATTTTTTTTTTTGACCGAGTAACGAGACATTCAAGTTTTTTGTTATTCGGCATGCATAATTGATGGCGTTCCTCCAGGGGGGGCCTGTGGACAGAATTAGTCTTTAGGAGATGAAAAGAGCTCTCATTGGCTCCCCCGGTTCTTCTGAAGGTGTTTTCGGCCACCAGCGGCCGTCACGCTGTGGCGGATTGTGTGTGAGTAATATAACTTCTGTCCTCCTCTCTCTGCTGAAAGCTGCACCACTGACATCCAATCATATCCAGTGCGCTGAAAGCTACACCACTGACATCCAATCATATCCGGTTGCGCTGAAAGCCACACCACTGATGTCCAATCATATCCGGTGCGCTGAAAGCTACACCACTGACGTCCAATCATATTCGGTGCGCTGAAAGCCACACCACTGACATCCAATCATATCCGGTGCGCTGAAAGCCACACCACTGACATCCAATCATATTCGGTGCGCTGAACAAGCTACACCACTGACATCCAATCATATTTGGTGCGCTGAAAGCTACACCACTGACATCCAATCATATCCGGTGCGCTGAAAGCTACACCACTGACGTCCAATCATATCCGGTGCGCCGAAAGCCACACCACTGACATCCAATCATATCCGGTGCGCTGAAAGCTACACCACTGACGTCCAATCATATCCGGTGCGCTGAAAGCCACACCACTGACATCCAATCATATTCGGTGCGCTGAACAAGCTACACCACTGACATCCAATCATATTCGGTGTGCTGAAAGCTACACCACTGACATCCAATCATATTCGGTGCGCTGAAAGTCACACCACTGACATCCAATCATATTCGGTGCACTGAAAGCTACACCACTGACATCCAATCATATCCGGTGCGCTGAAAGCTACACCACTGACATCCAATCATATTCGGTGTGCTGAACAAGCGTGGAAATAGACCTCTGGACACTTTTTTTCCTGAATGTTTTAGATGCTAGTCGAGATATAAGTATTCCCTGGCATATGTAATAATTATGATCATGACTGGTTATTGTGATCAATAAAAATATTTATACAACTAATAATACCTACTACTATAACTACTGCTACAAATAATAATAATTATAATAATAGCAATAACAATAATGAAAGCCATCATTACATTACATTGCATTTATTTGGCAGACGCTCTTATCCAAAGCAACGTACAATAAATGCATACCCAAGGTCATTGGAACAACTACAAACACAGGTCCAGTAAGGTACAATACTCATTTTGTACAGTAATTTATAGCCATAATATGAATCATGATGACAGTAAAAACTATAATCCATTTTGTATTCACAGAACATGCTGGAATGACATGGAGTCATTTAGGGCTCATAAAAGAAGCTCATAAATATATAAATTTTTAAAATTCAAAATGTAAAAAATGAGGGATAGGCAATGAGGATTTTGTGATGTGATTGGAATGTAGTGATCAGTAGTCTGAAGACCCCCCCCCCCCCACCTTGCAATTCCTCTAGATATGATCATTTCATAGCTGTTCTCTTAAAAAATTCTTCCAGAGGCACGTGCCCCAACCTCCCCCCCACGCCGACCTCCCTCGAGTGTTGCAGTTCTTGGGGGTCTATGCATTTCAACCCCCCCACTTTAATATTCACAGTAAACTTAGGCTCTTGGTGACAGAAATCATGGAGAGTGACTTGGACGAACCCAAAAATGGGTGGAGCTACTGTACAATGAGTTGACTTTAAATGTGGGCGGCAGTGCAGTATAATGGGCAAGGATTTGGTCTTGTAACCTAAAGGTCACAGGCTTGATTAGCGGGTAGGACACTGCCGTTGTGCTCTTGAGCACAAATGTGTTGCTTTAGTATATATCTGGCTGTATAAATGGATGCAATGTAAATGCTGTGTAAAAAGTTGTGGCTCTAGATAGGCATTTGGCTTCTGCTAAATGCCTCTAATGTAAATGCAATGGTAACAGACTCGACTGAAACCATCTAAAGCTTTTCTCTCTGCAGCGAAACAGAATGATTGGTTGTGAACGACCAATGGCATGTTCCTCCTCCCAGTTTTGTCACACGCTGAGTCCCACAGCCGTAAAACACCATCACAACCATTAATGCAATTTCTGAAGTATAATGAGCTCTTAATTGATTTCTATTTTAATGAGAAACTTTTGATGTCTAACGAGGGATGATATAACCTTTTAACGCCACATTATTTCAGAATCAGAAATTCGTGTTCTCATTGAATTAACATTCCAAATTCATTTTAAGGACTTTTAATTAGTCAGATCCGCTCTCTGATGACAACCACTTTTATTTTGTGTAGCGGTCTGTGTCTAAAAATGATTCCGTATGAAAGTGAATGTATTCAAATGGATTCATTGATAGACCTATTAGCTGAAGGCCTGAACATGGAAATCTTGGAGACTTGGTCACTGAATTAAAGTCATTTGTGGTAAATTAATTGTTCAAGGAAAAAAGAAAAGCCAAAACTGCAGTGTGTTCAACACTGTGTTACATAGCTGAATCAACATTATTAATCAACCTTAACAAACCAGAGGCTGGTTTTGATGTTAAACCAGGATACAAGGGGTATCTGCCAGAAAAGGACATGAGCAATATGACTGAACAAGGGCCAGATCCAAGTGTCTAGGGTCTATGGTCTGACGCCAAACTCATTTCTGATGATATGCTAGCCATGTATATGTTTAAGGAATATTCCTGCTTATATTGTACATTTATTCTGTAAATATTTAAAGCAAATGTATTTATTTTGTTATTGTTTGTGGTGTGTGAGCAGCAGTCAACTTTACGGTTTCTCTGTAACAGCAGCAGCAGTTTCCATACTGTCTTTGCTCTGCAAGCAATGATTCATTTGGCATTTATCAGGCTAACAGCCCTACTGGAATTAAATACCATAATTATTCATGGGGAAATGAATTTTTATTAGAATTACTTCTGCTGTGTACTTTCAATTAGGATGCTGCTGGCTCAATCAATAACATGAAAGCAACTTCTGGTAGAGGGGAGCTTCACTGATCTCCCAGAATTCAACTGGGCTGCTGGGAAGGGGGGGGGGGGAGGGGTGGTAGGGTTGGGGATGGGTTGCATTGATCGTTTCCTAATCGGTGTTGCAGGATCAATATGCCACATAGCATGCAGTGAAAGTCTGCATGTGACCGACCTTGCAAGCCGTGATTGGTCGACCGGTCCACTCATCAGAGGTGTGATAACCCAAAAATGGCTCATCCAACGCATGTCCAATAATAGTCCGTAGATTCCAGCGATCACCCACTGAGGTGTGCCAGTGCTGGAAAGAACCAGGGAGACGATCTGTCACAGTTGATCGTAAAATGTCCTTTGTTTGAGGCTGTACGGGGCTGCTCTACGCACGGAAATTTGGACTTCATAGGTTAAAAGAAAGAGTATGTTTCTACACGATTAATTCATTTTTTTTTTTTTTAAATGGGTGCTTTTAAGAAGTCTGTGCTGACTGTTTACAGTCTCTGGCTATCATGGTTGTTCACTGTGGAGGGAGCCTGTCTGAGTCTTTCCCAGTCATTGAGGAGTAGAAGGAGAGTCAGTGGCATTTCTCAAACTTTCATCAGCTGCAAGCAAAAAAAAAAGAGCCTCATTTCAATCATAATATTGCATAAGGTTTCATAGTACTTAATAAGCCTATTATCTATTAAATAAAAATTCATATTCTTCTGGTTTTAGTCTCCAGCCAATGACCTCAACCTCACCCCTGCCTGTTCATGAGGGTCATTGATTGGATGTTTCCCGACTGCCAGGAGTGGATTTGTAACCTTGCCTCCACACGCTCCTTGTCCCTGGATCATAGCTGCCTGTAGTTGTCTGTTTCAGATTGGATCCAAGGGTTGGAATGAGCTCAGGACAGGGAGAGAGTCGGAATGAGCTCAGGACAGGGAGAGAGTCGAAATGGGATCACGACAGGGAGAGAGTCAGAATGGGATCAGGACAGGGAGACAGTCGGAATGGGATCAGGGCAGGGAGAGAGTCGGAATGAGCTCAGGGCAGGGAGAGAGTCGGAATGGGCTCAGGACAGGGAGAGTCGGAATGGGATCAGGACAGGGAGAGAGTCGGAATGGGCTCAGGACAGGGAGAGTCGGAATGGGATCAGGACAGGGAGAGAGTCGGAATAGGATCAGGACAGGGAGAGTCGGAATGGGATCAGGACAGGGAGAGAGTCGGAATGGGATCAGGACAGGGAGAGTCGGAATGGGATCAGGACAGGGAGAGAGTCGGAATAGGATCAGGGCAGGGAGAGAGTCGGAGCGCCTTGATGTAGTGGGATGGTTAAAATACCCTAGGGGGACCTCCTGCTTGCCGAACCCCTCCAGCAGAAACTCTCACACTAGCTGCTCTGGGGGAGCAGATCCCATCGCTGCGGGATCACAGCCCGCCCCCGTTTAAGCGATAAAATCCCCCCTCTTTCCGCAACAGAAAAAAAAACGTAATCAAGCGATTTTTTTATCCCTGGCTTTATGGGAAAGGTGCAGCGGAGCGGCGGAGTGTAGCTGTACCCTGGCGGCTGACTCATTCGATTTCCCGCTGAGCTGGTACTTCCTGTTTTTTTTTTTTCTTCTTACGTTCATCTTTTGACTTCACGGCCACTTCGAGCCACAATACCAGCCATGATTCATAAGGAGAATTATGTGGGGGAAAGAAACAGCGTGTCCTTTGGTCTCTCGCCCGGGGCAGCGAAGCAGAGCTCGGCTGGTTAAGAGAGGCCGTGGCGGTCGGAAAGGGGCTGTCTGGGTTTGCGTGCGCGGGTGGCGGGTGAGGGGGGCGGGGAGGGGGGGTGGGGCGGGGGCGCAGGGAGGGGGAAATGGTCCGTGTTTCCGGATTCGTCGCATTAGCGCCTCGGGGGAGGGGGAACGGGAGAAAGCCCCCCCTGGTGGTCGTAACGCTGGTGATCGTGTGGTGCCTGAAAAAACGCCTCAGCTTTAAGACTCTTAGGGCCAGTGCTTTGGAACTCTGGAAGAGGGGGGGGGGGGGATCACAAAGGATCTTGCTGGAAAATTTTGGCAGGACCCTTTGAGGGTAGAAGTCGACCCGTGGGATGTTCAGAACCAGCCACAGAGGACAGCGTGGCGTGAACGCTAGGCCATAGAGACAACGCTCGCGGGATATCGACTGGGAACCCCCAGCAGACCTCGTGGCTCTACGGGACCGGGGCTGGGGACCCCAGCAGACCCCACGGCTCTCCAGGACCAGGGCTGGGGACCCCAGCAGACCCTGCGGCTCTATGGGACCAGGGCCGGGGACCCCAGCAGACCCCGCGGCTCTACGGGACCAGGGCCGGGGACCCCAGCAGACCCCGCGGCTCTACGGGACCAGGGCCGGGGACCCCAGCAGACCCCATGCCTCTCCGGGACCAGGGCTGGGGACCCCAGCAGACCCCGCGGCTCTACGGGACCAGGGTCAAAAATATCATTAGGCCGTTTGCCTGATTACGAATAGGCTGTTGCCACAAAATCCTGAAACGGGTCAGTCCTCATTGTGTACCCCTGTTGGGGGCCGTGTAAACCTGACATGTCAAACTCCAGTCCAGGTTTTTGTAGTTTCCATCAATCAAAGGTTGTGGGTTCGATTGCCGCTTTGGGGACTGTGGTTGTGCCCTTGAGCAAGGCACTTCACCTGAATTGCTGCAGTAAATATCCGGACGTATAAACAGTAACAGTTAGTAAAAAATGTTTTCTGTGCAAGCCGCTCTGGTGGAGAATGGCGCGCTGAACGCTGATGTGTAATCACAGATAGAGCTAAATGGGCTATTGAGTGACTCATTATGATATGAGGAAATTGCGATATCATAACCCAGTAGCTGGTGTATTACGATGTCTGTTGCAGCGTAAACGCTTATGTGGCGAGCGGGAGTACGAGGGAGAGGCGATATCTCGGTCTCCGGAGGGAGACACTCTTCTCATCTTCCTCCCGGGTGAACGTCCTGTTGCGTAATCTCCGTTAGATTCGTTTGGCAGATGGTTTCGGGCGATGGCTGCTTCCAGCGGGGTCCTCTGGGGCCCCATAAGAGCCTCTTCCTGTAAGCCGCGCTCTCCCCGTTCACTCGCTTTCCTCTGAAGGATCTGGTCTTTGTAACACAATCTCTGGGAAATAAAAAAAAAAGCTGTACATACGAAGTTGAACTGAACTGGCAGCAGCGTAGGGCAGTGGGTAAGGAACTGGGCTTGTAACCGAAAAGGTCATAGGCTCGATTCCTGGGTAGGGCACTGCCGTTGTATGCTTGAGCAAGGCACTTAACCTGCATTGCTTCAGTATATATCCAGCTGTATAAATGGATGTAAATGCTACGTAAAAAAAAAAGTTGTGTAAGTCGCTCTGGATAAGAGTGTCTGCTATATGCCTATAATGTAATGAGCTGAAATTTGACTTCCTGCCACTCCTCCCTCCCTCGCTCTTCCCCCCTCCCCTCGCTCTCCCCCCCTCGCTCAACCCCCCCTCAGCTGCAGAAGCTGAAGCGGTCGCTGTCCTTCAAGACCAAGAGCCTGCGCAGCAAGAGCGCCGACAACTTCTTCCAGCGGGCCAACAGCGACGTGCGGCTGCAGGTGGACCTGCTCCCGCAGGTGAGCGTCAGCGTGGGTCACCTGAGCGCCAGCGACCTGCCGGGCTCCGCCCCCGCCCCCGTCCCCGGCCCCGCCCCCTCCCTCTGCTCCCCCGTCAGGACAGGCCCCGCCCAGAACGACGCCGCCTCCGCCGCCCACAGCTTCCTGGAGCACGTCTTCAAGAAGCCCACCTTCTGCGACGTCTGCAATCACATGATCGTGGGTGAGTGCCGCGATGCCATCCCACAGGAAAACACGCGTAAATACCGTAATGTAAAGGTCAAATTAATGCAACACTTTCCCCTTACATTGGCTAATATGTGAATTATTGCTGCCTTCAGGCATTGTGGCTTGTAAATTCTTTAAAGGGACAGCAATGGAATACATTTCATAAATACTCCACTCGTCTGTAGTATATTGCAGTTCTTTATGTGTGTGTGTCTGTGTGTGGGTGTGTGTGAGTGTGTGTGTGTATATGTATGTGTGTGTGTCTGTGTGTATGTGTGTGTGTGTGTGAGTTTGTGTGTGTATGTGTGTATATGTATGTGTGTGTCAGTGTGTGTATGTAAGCGTGTGTGTGAGTTTGTGCGTGTATGTATGTGTGTGTGTGAGTTTGTGTGTGTATGTGTGTGTATGTGTGTGTGTCTGTGTACATGGTTTGTGTGTGATTGTGTGTGTGTGTGTGTATATGTATGTGTGTGTGTGCGTGTGTGAGTGTGTGTATTTGTATATGTGTGTGTGTGTGCGTCTGTGAGTATGTGTGTGTGTGTGTGTGTGCGTGTGTGTGAGGCGAGGGGTCACAGCGTATGGTCTCCTGTCCGTCTCTCAGGCTGTACCGTGGGTCCCTAAGCAGCTGCTGCACTGTGGGGACCCCCCTAATTAGCAGGAGCCCTGGGGCACCCACCTGGGTGGGCTGTCACACGGTGACCCTGCCACAGAATTTTAAAGAGTGGTCTCCTGGTTAGAGGAGAGGAGAGACAGAGGAGAGAAGTGAGGAGGAGAGGAGGAGGAGAGGAGGGCGAGAGGAGGGGTGAAGAGAGAGAAGAGAGGAGAAGAGAAGGGGAGAGGAGAGGAGGAGGAGAGGAGAGATAGAGGGGAGAGGAGTGGAGGGGTGAAGAGAGAGAAGAGATGAGGAGAAAGGGGGAGAGAAGAGAGGAGGAGGAGAGGAGTAGAGAGGAAAGAGGGGAAGGAAGGGAGAGAGAGGAGAGGAAAGAGAAAAGAGAGGAGGGAAGAGCGGTTGTCAGCACAATTTATCTGAAGCTGATCCACAGCTTTGATGGTGAGAGCACAACTGTGATTTATCGGCACAACCAGTTTTTTCTGCTACTGAATGTAGAATGTCTTTTTTTTATCGGGTGGCAAATGCAGAACCACTTTTTTTATGGGAACAAAGACCTCAGAATCAGGGCTTATGTGATTCTGAAGAGAGAACTGTGATTTATTTGGTGACGAGGTCAGATCTGTGGTCTATCTTTGTGGAGGGAGCCGGTACAAATGGTGTGTCTGGTCTGGTTGAGTAAAACCCAGGCTGAGAGGTAAACGCATTCAACTCCTTAACTCATTAACCGGTGAAACTCTTTAGCTGGTTTGCACACAGCCTCGTTAAGCTCGTTAGCTGGTTTGCACACAGCCTCGTTAAGCTCGTTAGCTGGCTTGCACACAGCCTTGTTAAACTCGTTAGCTGGTTTGCACACAGCCTCGTTAAGCTCGTTAGCTGGTTTGCACACAGCCTCGTTAAGCTCGTTAGCTGGCTTGCACACAGCCTCGTTAAACTCGTTAGCTGGTTTGCACACAGCCTCGTTAAGCTCGTTAGCTGGTTTGCACACAGCCTCGTTAAGCTGGTTAGCTGGTTTGCACACAGCCTTGTTAAGCTCGTTAGCTGGCTTGCACACAGCCTCGTTAAGCTGGTTAGCTGGTTTGCACACAGCCTTGTTAAGCTCGTTAGCTGGCTTGCACACAGCCTCGTTAAACTCATTAGCTGGTTTGCACACAGCCTTGTTAAGCTCATTAGCTGGTTTGCACACAGCCTGGTTAAGCTCGTTAGCTGGTTTGCACACAGCCTGGTTAAGCTCGTTAGCTGGTTTGCACACAGCCTGGTTAAGCTCATTAGCTGGTTTGCACACCCCTCATTAAGCTTGTTAGCTGATCTGCTGGCCTCCTCTGTAATGGTCTGTTTCTTTAATTGGCTGCATGCTACCCCCGCCTTACAGCCAAGAGAAAAAACACTGTGCCGATGACATCACACATCCAGCTGGCGCGCACGTTCACACACCCCACCCCCCTGACAACAGACAGAGCAAACAGCCTGACAAGTTTTATAACAAAAAAAACAAAACAAGAAAACACAGATGAGGCTCTTTGGAAGAAGAAAACAATGAGGAAAACAGACAAGGTTTCCAAAGGCACTGGCAGTAACATTTGATCAAGATTGACCAATAATGTTTAGTATTCAATCCCACCCCCCTACACTACTGGAACAGGGTCACCCCAGATTACCCCATGCCCCCCCCCCCCCCCACCAAGGGTTCCTTTGTATCGTGCGCTCCGGTCCATGCCAGGCTGATCCTGGCGATCAGGCGAGACGGGTGGCGGCGGCTGTTTTCCTAATTAATTCTGAGACGGGATTGGCCGAGCCTGGCAACAGATGGCTGCTAATTGGACAGCTCGCAGACCAGTGGAGATGCCTGATTTTCACAGTGATTCACATTGCATATTTAGTTTAACACGTAAATGTATGTGTGTATGCACACACACACACACACACACACACACACACACACATTTGTGCATCTGTTACAGAAAGTGTATTGTGAATGAGAGTGTGAATGCATACAAGATTTTATTTTCATATTTTTCACTCTCAGTTTGGAATATCCCTAAGAATTAGTTTAGCCTCTCGGATTCCTGCGGTGTCCTCCTTCAGTTTTGGGAGAGTGCAGTCTGCTACATGGGTCATAATGTAAAGGAAAGCCTATCACACATTGTCCTCCCAAGCCTTCATTTTATTCCACAGTCCAGTAGATATATACATGGCTCCAGACCTGGGTCAAATACATATTTGTTTTTGATTCAAATCTTGTCTGGTGTAATGGAACCAATGAAATACTCTCAAAAAGTGCAAACCCCACATTCTGGTCATATTGGCAGTCTCAGTTACACCAGGCAAGATCAATAGAGCACAGAAAAGCATCTGAATCCAAAACAAAAATACGTATTTGACCCAGGTCTGCACGGCTCAGTCTAAAATTAAAGCCGCAGGTTGCTAGAAGGTTCTCCCGCTCGCTGCGTCTCTTGTGGCAGCAGATTAAAGAGCCAGCATTGCGGTCAGAAAAGGTCAGTCCTATCAATCAGGGGTTGCAGGCTTAAATCCCAGTTGGGGCATTTCAGGTGGTACTCTAGAGCTAAGTACCTGACCAGACTTCTTTTTTTTTCTTACCAGCAAAATAACCTGCTGTATAAATGGCCCGTAGGTCTGGTGGGAAAGCAGGCTGTGCCAGGATATCAGCGAAGGAAAAACAGTGGATCTGGTCTGGGTTTTCCCATTGGTTATGATGCATGCATATCAACCACAGTGCCTGTGAAGTTTTTTTTTTTTTTTTTTTTTTTTGAAAACATATTTTGAAAGCCCCTGTCTGCCAGAGCCCTTGAAATTGTCCTAACCACCCCCTCCCTTTACAGCGCCCTTGCACGTGGATAAGGGCTCCCTTGCGTCTTTGGCCCTAAAAAGTATTTTGGAAGCACATCTGAAGAACCCCTGTCAAAACATGAACAATGTGTCATTCGGACTTCAGTATAAACAGGGCAGCGAGAATAGATAACACTTTCTTGGAAACACCTCTGTCAGAAGGTACTGCCTAATCGGGAGTACACAGCTACACTCAGGCTATAACCCAACTTTGATAACTACAAGATAGTCCCTTGAATTGCTAGGTAATAGAGGAAGTATTTCAGTTTTTGTTTCTTAGTAATTCGTTTTTTCTTTTCACTAGTGGTAATTACCACATTATGTGCCTGGCTGTCTTAGCCTGGAACAAGATAAGACGCATATCTGGACTGTCGGCCAGTAAGAAAGAGAAAACCCTACTGTCCATTCATCCATCCATCCATCCATTATCTAGACCGCTTATCCTGGTCAGGGTCACGGGGGGTGCTGGAGCCTATCCCACCATGCATTGGGTGAAAGGCAGGAATAACACCCTGGACAGGTTGCCAGTCCAGTTCAGAAAACCCTACGGTGTGAATGGATAGATATAAATGCAAGAAAATAAGCTATTTAGATAATGGGATTGTGCTCAGTAGATAGACAACTTTAATAAAATATTTACAGAGCAATCACTAAACCATAACCACTCTTTTTCTGTCTTGAATAGACATGCCCCCATATATGTGCCGGTATTTTATTTGCCATTCATCTACAATCGGAAAATGCATTAGATTTTTTTATTGCATACACCTATTAGGTTTATCGCTTTGATGAACCAGTCTCCTCTTCATCATTTGCAGGAATGAAATTGTGATTCAGGCACTGAATCATGTCAGTAGGAGATTTGCTCGTTTGTGTTGTTGCTTTTGGGGAAATGTAATTATGATCCAAAGGTGAGGCAGTTCTCGGGCAAGAAGTAATTACTTTTTGCAAATGAGAAATCGGACCGTGTTCACCCAAGATCCGACAAACGTTTCCTGCTCCTTATTTCAGGCACAAAGCTGTATTTTAATTAAATATATGAGTGACAGGTAAGCTGTGAGTGTTATGGACCGTGACTATTTCACTTGTTTCACTTTTTTCGCCATCTAGCGGTAGGAGGAGGTACTGCAGTTGCTTTGGGGGGGAGCTTCTCAGTGTGTGTGTGTAAATTAGGGAATAAATGAGTGGCTGAGTGACTCTGGGAGGGGGAGGGTTAATTTTGGAGTACAGCTACGGGCCCGAACGTTGATTTTAATTTCGACTGAAGAAGAACAAAACCGCCAACCGGGCTGCTTTGGAGTGGCGAGCGAGAGGGCGACCACAGGACCAGGAAGCAGTCAGAGGTCAGAGGTCATAGCCAGGAAGCGGGTTTGTCCGTGTGGTCGGACACGACACCCGGCACGCGGCACACAGGCGGACATCCCCGTGGTCGCGGTTTTCGCGTGCCGCACGGCGACAGCAGTGGTTACCGAACGCAGTTCACTCTGAGCCGACCGGAGGAGGATGGGTTTCCCCCCTTGAGCCTGGTTCCTTCCGAGGTTTCTTCCCATCTGCCACAGGGAGTTTTTCCTCGCCGCTGTTGCTTTAGGCTTGCTCCTGTGGGGGGTTTTAGGCCAGGCTTGTCTGTGAAGCGTATTGAGACAATTGCTGTGAAATATATATATAAATAAAATTTGATTGATTGAGTTCCATTTCAGCTCTTGAAGGAGTCACCTAAGGTGAGAGTCACCCAGGGGGGCAGTTGGGTGGCTCCTAAACGATGTCCCTTTTTTAAAAATAAACGAACAGTCATTAGCGGCTGTGGTGAGAGAAGAGGGCCCAGCTTGGCAGGAGGGGGCTTTTAAAATGGAATTAGCGGACGGCCGTTCCCCGGGGACATGGCCTCGTTCGCAGACTTGCGGGGGTCTGTCCCGGGTTAAAATCGGCGTGGGCTGCATTCGGGGGCTCTGATGGGCTCTGCTCCGGGGGCCGGGGCATCGATCGCGCTCTCCCCCGGCCGATAAAACAGAGCGCCAGCTGTCTTTTCCGTGCCAGTGAATAAGGAGGCCGTTTGGGTCGCTAATAATTTAAAGTTCAGCACAGGGCGATTAATCTGTGTCTGGCTCTCACTGAAAGCCCCAGAAAAGAAGAGTGATGTGCTCAGGGCGTGTGTGAGTGTGAGTGTGAGTGTGTGTGTATCTGTGTGCATGTGTGTGTGTGTGTGTGTGTGTGTATGTGCGCATCTGTGTACATGTGTATGAGTGTGTGTACATGCGTGTGTGAATGTGTGTGTGTGTGCGTGCGATTGTGTGTGTGTGCACGTGCGTGCGTGCAAGTGTGTGTGTGTGTGTATGCGTGCGTGTGAGTGTGTGTGAGTGTGTGTACGTGTGTGTGCGAGTGTGTGAGTGCGTGCGTGTGTGTACGTGTGTGTGCGAGTGTGTGTGTGTGCGTGCGTGCGTGTGAGTGTGTTTGTATCTGTGTGCGTGCGTGTGTGTGAGTGTGTGTACGTGTGTGTGCGAGTGTGTGCGTGCGTGAGTGTGTGTGAGTGTGTGTGTGTGTGTGTGTGCGCGCGTGTGGGGGGGGGGGGGGTGGGTTCGCACACTCAAACGACTGAGTCTGCAGAGCTGTGCTCTCAGTGAGATGGCCCAGTGGCTCACAGCTGGAGCAGACTTCATTAACAGACTTCATTTAACTGCTCTTCCCCAAATGAGCTTTCCTGCTCCCCGAAAGAGCTCTCCCTGCAGATTCTGCAGAGGCGTGAAGCTCCAGAGCTGCACCACTCCAGTGTTGTTCATTTCAGTCAGTGTACTGCTGCCTGGAAAGAAAAGAAAAGATTTTAAGGTGAGAGAAATGGGCTTTTTTAATGATTTCAAATTCATAGAAAAGAGGTCCATTAGCAGAAGGGTTCCATAGCTTGACATTGGTTAAAGGTTCATTTTTCACCGATAATCAGGAGATGTTTTTCACGTACAGCACATGGTTTCCAGACTGTGGTACGGCTGGAAACCATGTGCTGTCCCGTCCCGTCCCGCCTCGTCCCGTCCCGTCTCTGGGAAATGCCAAACCTGACAGTGCCTGTTTAATCAGGACCTGAGAAAATGTCCGAATGATGATAAAAAAGGAAAAATTATGGGAACATTCTGAGCTCAGGAATGATCCTTGAGTTCGGTCTGAATCATATTTTATGTGAGACGGAAATTTTGAGTGTGTATGTGTGTGTGTGTGTGTGTGTGTGTGTGTGTGTGTGTGCCTGTGTGGGTGTGTGTGAATCTAGTCCAAAGTCCCCAAAATCACAGTGCTCAGTGTAAGACAGGATGGCTGTGTATTTGTACAGTATTGTTTGTGGGAAATTTTGTTTTTGGAAACATGGATCATGGAGGACTATGTAATCAATTGAAAAGTGAACACAGACGCACGCACACACACACAAAACACACACACTCTCACACGCACACACACGACAGACATTTGAAAGTCTAGCCCTGGCACGCATCAATCGATCAATCAATTGAGTGCTGGATGCAAAGCATTTTTGTGTTGGACAAAAGCAAAGCACCATGGTGACCTCAGCATTAGAGCCACGCCCTCCTGGACCCTGGGGGCGGGGCCACAGAGTAGGGCAGTGACACAGGATCTGTCCAGGTCTCTGGGACAGCCTCAGACATTAAGGCGTCTGCTGTAAGGGCTCTTCCAACATAATTCCTTTATATTCTGCGGTCGTATTTTATCTTATAACTGGGTTATCTGGGTAATATGTCAGGGCTGAAAACAGATGGGGTTCATAATTAAGAAAGAGGTGCAGTTTTTATTTTTTACACAATGGCGTCACACGAGGACACGGGCCGCAGGTTCTCAGTTCCGACCAAACGATCAGCTCCCTCCGCCCACTCCCCTTCCTCTCCCCAGGAGATTCCTGAACACGCCTGTGAGGCAGGCCTGTGATTGGTTAGACCGAGCCTGTGAGGCAGGTCTGTGATTGGTTAGACTGAGCCCGTGAGGCAGGCCTGCGATTGGTTAGACCGAGCCTGTGAGGCAGGTCTGTGATTGGTTAGACTGAGCCCTAGAGGCAGGTCTATGATTGGTTAGACCAACCCCGTGAGGCCAGGTCTGTGATTGGTTAGACCAAGCCCGTGAGGCCAGGTCTGTGATTGGTTAGACCAAGCCCGTGAGACAGATCTGTGATTGGTTAGACCGAGCCTGTGAGACTGGTCTGTGATTGGTTAGACCGAGCCCTGAGGCAGGTCTGTGATAGGTCAGCGTCTCTCGGGCAGACAGGATTAGCGTGGCGACTCACACAGACCTATGGCGGTAAGGCTCCTCGAAATCTCCGCCAGCCGTCTGCACACCTCGTTAGCGTTCGGCACTCTGTGAGCGGGCCTCTGACAGGGATGCTGTAATTAGCATTTATTATGGCCCCCTCCTGCTATTTGCTTTCTGTTTGGCCCTTCAGTCTCAGTGTTATAACCTCCAAATGCAGTTAAGCCTCATTGATGTTCAGTTAACCCAAACTTCACTGATTTACAGGGCAGTTAGTACACTTACTGTGGACTGGCCTATAGCCAGGAGAGAAAAGAGTTTTGTTTTTCGTTTTTTTGGAAGGCGTATGAATGGGTCGTAGAGAAGGTCATGCTGAATGGGAGACTGTTAATGGAATAAAAGCAGAACTCACTGTGAGGGAAGCAGAGGGTCAGGCGTGTCCCTTTAGTTTGGTCCTGATGAAATTACTATGAGTTAGCTGAGGCCAGGTGTGTCCCCTTAGTTTGGGAGTGATGTGATTACTGTGGGTTGGCTGAGGTCAGGTGTGTCCCCTTAGTTTGGGAGTGATGTGATTACTGTGGGTTGGCTGAGGTCAGGTGTGTCCCCTTAGTTTGGGAGTGATGTGATTACTGTGGGTTGGCTGAGTTCAGGTGTGTCCCCTTAGTTTGGGAGTGATGTGATTACTGTGGGTTGGCTGAGTTCAGGTGTGTCCTGTTAGTTTGGGTGTGATGTGATTACTGTGGGTTGGTTGAGGTAAGGTGTGTCCCATTAGTTTGGATGTGATGTGATTACTGTGGGTTGGCTGAGTTCAGGTGTGTCCCATTAGTTTGGATGTGATGTGATTACTGTGGGTTGGCTGAGTTCAGGTGTGTCCTGTTAGTTTGGATGTGATTACTGTGGGTTGGCTGAGTTCAGGTGTGTCCTGTTAGTTTGGGTGTGATGTGATTACTGTGGGTTGGCTGAGTTCAGGTGTGTCCTGTTAGTTTGGGTGTGATGTGATTACTGTGGGTTGGCTGAGGTAAGGTGTGTCCTGTTAGTTCAGTGCCCACAATTACTGTTCCTGCTGCTGTGTGTGTGTGTGTGTGCGTGTGTGTGCGTGTGTGTGCGTGTGTGTGTTTACTGTCTTAACCCTTTCAGAGTAATAAGACAGTGTTCTGGAACTCCATTGCTTTCATTTACCAGACAGAAACATTGTTAAAGGTGATCTGACAGTCATGTGAAATAGACAGACAGAAACATTGTTAAAGGTGATCTGACAGTCATGTGAAATAGACAGACAGAACCATTGTTAAAGGTGATCTGACGGTTGTGGTGAAATAGACAGACAGAACCATTGTTAAAGGTGATCTGACAGTCGTGTGAAATAGACAGACAGAACCATTGTTAAAGGTGATCTGACGGTTGTGGTGAAATAGACAGACAGAAACATTGTTAAAGGTGATCTGACAGTCGTGTGAAATAGACAGACAGAAACATTGTTAAAGTTGATCTGACGGTTGTGGTGAAATAGACAGACAGAACCATTGTTAAAGGTGATCTGACAGTCATGTGAAATAGACAGACAGAACCATTGTTAAAGGTGATCTGACGGTTGTGGTGAAATAGACAGACAGAACCATTGTTAAAGGTGATCTGACAGTCGTGTGAAATAGACAGACAGAGGGGACGGCTGGTAACTTTGTCTGCTCTTGTTGTTGTTGCCAGGCACCACCACCAAACACGGCCTCCGATGCAAAGCCTGCAAAATGAGCATCCATCACAAGTGTGCCAACGGCGTGGGCCAGCAGCGATGCATGGGGAAACCGGTGAGAGCTTCATCATCATCATCATCATCATCATCTTTAATATCACTATCATCACCACTATCATCACCATTACCTTTACAGTCATTATTATCATTATCATCACCATCATCATCATCATCATCTTTAATATCACTGTCATCACCATAATCATCATCATCACCACTATCATCACCATTACCTTTACAGTCATTATTATCATTATCATCACCATTATCAGTCTTCATCATCATCATCACCGTTATCACCATCATCATCATTGTAGATGTATGGATGAGAAATAACAACTATTTCTGGAGGAAGTTGGTAGTCCCGGTATATAAAGGGCCACACAGCCCAGGATATCAGCAGCCGTTGCTGTGTTTGCCGAAAAACGCTAACATGACAAATGTTTCTCTTGGTGCTTGACTGGTAAGTAAAGACAGTTTGAGTTGGGACCTATTTGTTAGCATCCCCGCCCTTGAGTGTTTTGGGCTGTTTTTCGTAGCACAATTCACCATACCACTCCATCTTTCTCTCTCTCTCTCTCTCTCTCCCCCCATCTGTGCACGGGAGAGGGTGAACGTGAGCGTGAGTGTGCATGACAATGAGAGGTGGGGGGGGGGGGTCATCCAAACCCCCAAAATGAACCTCTACCCTGTGTATCCTGCGTTGAACCCAAGGATTTTGGGGAACCCTCGCCATACCTCTGTTGCTCTCCAAATGTACTCTGCCATCATTGTGGAATCACGTTTTCCACAATAAAGAAAAAAAAGGAGTGTCACAAACAGGATGAAAGAAAGAAAGGAAGGAGAGAAATCCATTAATTTTCCTCCAGATCCAGGACTATGACCTGATCCACGATACGATCATCTTCCAGCAGGATGGAAAATGAGGTTGAAGGGTCAAGTGTAAAAGCGGAATATTTCCATTAGAAGCGGCCTTCTATTTTTAGAGCTTCCCTTCAACATGGAAAAAAAGAGAGAATAAGTACCCTATTTATGTCCCTTGGCAGGTTCCAATGGAAGAGAAAATCATTCTACGCTTGGTGTTACTTGATGAAATGTGATGTTTTTAATACACTCTTACTTTAAAAACAAGTGCAAGCTCTTCATGCTGTGATTATGTGTTGATATTTCAACGCTTCAACGTTGTGCAAATATTAGCTAATGCACTGTGGCTTTTTTTTTAGAAATAATTGCTGGAAACGCAACAGTCGTTGCCGTACGGCTGAATCCATTGATTTTTAGGCCAAAAGTATAAGCGTGTTATTAAGAAATGCTTATTCGCCTCGGAGGACTGCAATGAAAACACCAAAACCAGTTGAATGATTGCGGCCAAATGTACAAAGGTCAGAATGGCTGGGTGAATTACATTATTTTTTCTCTGAAAAATGAAAGAATAGTCATATTGATTTGCCTTGAAAAACGTGCTCTCGTGATGGCACACATTTAAATAACTGACACTGCACAGTAAAATGATGAAATAACCTCCATGTGATCTATGGGGCTTCATTGATTGACAGCAGCTTTGTGATGAATATAAGTTGGATCTGTTACATAATGCATGCTTACTCTATGTATACTGGGATCTACATGAGCAGAATTAATGGGGTGCGTAGACAACAAGGTGTTTTTTTTCTGGTGTGTTTTTGCGAAGGAAACGTGACCAGGCTGCGTGTTTTTCTAGCGATTCATTAAGCACCCTTAGAGATGCAGATAGCAGACAGCCCTCCGTCAGGAAAACAAAAGACCATAAAAAGAACAACAGAATTAACTCCCTACTCACAGAAGCAACGTGCTCTAAAATTAGATGTTTTTTTATCACAGAAATAATGTGTGCTCCAAAATTAGATGTTTTTTTTAAATCACAGAAATGATGTTCTCCAAAATTAGGTTTTTTGTTTTTTTTAAACCACAGAAACATTCTGGTCTAACTGTCTTTTTTTAAACCAGAGAAACACTGTGTTCTATAATGTATGTTTTGAAAACAGAAGTGCTTTGCTCTAAAACTTAGTGTTCTATTGCAAAAACACTGTAGATAAAAACATTAGATGTTTTTCTCACAGAAACGCTGCAGTCTAAAATCACAGAAATTTTTCTCAGGGAGATTTAGTGTTCACTAAACCCCAGATAACTTGCTGATGCCGCTGTGAATCTCCATGGATACTGAGGACAGCTGTGCTTCGTTTACCCGACTGCAAAGCTAACCTCGTACTGGAGAGACGCCGGCTTCCCAAAGAGAGCAAATTTTAATTTTTCCAAAAAAAAAAAAAAAGAAAAAGCTCTAAGCTCCTGAGATCAGAGAGGAAAGAATCTGGTGTGAGATGAGAAATATTGATTCTGTCTATCAGGTGGCTTTCGGGGGGTGGGGGGGTGAGGGGGGAATTGAGGTTAAATAGTGAAATGTGGTGGTGAAATAAATAAATGACATAGATCAAGCGAAGTTCCCTCATTTGAACCCTACGGGAATGCTGTGTGGGGGCCAGGCTGCGTGTTTGTCAGGACAACGTGGTCGTGATTTAAGCGTGTGTGTAAGTGTGAGTGAATGTTAAGCCAGAGGGCAAAAGAAGGTCACTCAGAAGGGTGTTTAAACGCGTTTGGTTGTCAGGGTGTGGTCCATGTTGCTGCATTTGACTGACACTACTGACACATCTCTCTCTCTCCTTCTCCCTCTCTCTCTCTCTCTCTCTCTCTCTCCTTCTCCCTCTCTCTCTGTCTCTCTCTCTCTCCCTCTCTGTTCTTCTCCCTCTCTCTCTCCTTCTCCCTCTCTCTCTCTCTCTCCCCCTCTCTGTTCTTCTCCCCCCCCCCCCCTCTCTCTCTCCAGCCTAAGGGATTCCGGAGGTACTACAGCTCTCCCTTGCTGATCCAGGAACAGTTTGGCTGCATTAAGGAAGTCATGCCGATTGGTAGGTTTTGCATGAACAAAGTCATGGTGATTGGTGGGTTTCGTGAGAATAAAGTCATGCCGATTTGTGGGTTTTGCTAGTGACTTACAGCTCTTTTTCTCTCCCCCCCCCAAAACCCCCCTAACCCTGCCCCCCAGCTTGTGGGAGCAAAGTAGACCCAGTGTATGAGGCCTTGCGCTTCGGTACATCCCTGGCACAGAAAACCAAGAGGACCAGCACGGGCAGCGGGTCCGATTCGCCCCATCGAAATTCGGTGAGTGGGACAGCAACTGCACACACTGGGGAGCCCAGAACATACAGCCATTACAAATCATTACATTACTTACCATTACATACCACTACATTACATTACATTACATAACTTACATTACATACCATTACATGACATTACATTACATAACCCTAACCGACCTGAGTAGAGGCCTAACTCACCTCTAGCGTTCACACACACATTTGTGGGCCCTATTTGGGCCCTAATTGCCCCCCTTATGGGGGAAGAGGCATACCCCATCTCTAACGGTTGTAGCGAGCAATGTTACGAGGGGCAGGGGCGGGGGTTGTGTGAGTGCCAAAAATTCAAATGGAGGAGTGCGAGACGGGCCGATTAGTCACCGCCCCCCCCCCCCCCCCCCCGCCCCCGGCCCCGGGTGCGGTGATGGATCTCATAAGCGCTTATTCATCAATTTGGCTGCAGGTCTGCCGGCTTTAATTAATCCGAGCCGAGTATCCCAGGGTGCCGTGCGGCCCGTGAGCGATGTGAGGCCGATTCAGTGGCCCTGCCGGAGCTCGGCGTCCCGACCTGGTCAGGAGGGCGTGGGCGAGAGCAAGAGCGCCCCGGAATCTTCCGCCTGGCTTTCACAGCCACGCGTCGCCATGTTTGTGTTCCGCTGAATATATTGTCTATTAATTGTGAATATATTCCAGAATAGACTTTCTCTCTCTCTCTCATTAAAAATATATTTTATGGGCAGCAGTCCTAATGCTGTAAAGATAACACACGATAAATAAATCAGAAATTAATTGAAATAAATATCTTGTGAAATAATTAATGACCTACTTGCTGGTTGAGTGATTTGCGCTGTTATGGGGTCTCATCTTTAAAAAAAAAATAGCTGTCTTAACTACTGTGGCTGATGAAGAGGTGGGGGGCGACGTTTTGGCCTCAACACCAGGTGAAGGCTTTATCTAACGAAGCAGGCGGTGCACACAAACGCGTAAAGCCCTGTCTGAAGCGCACACACACAGAGAGAGAGAGAGAGAGAGAGAGAGAGGGAGTGAGAGAGAGAGAGAGAGAGAGATGCCTCTTTCACGTATTAATGAATAAATCCCGAACGGCGGCCTTTCACCGGAGGACGAGGTGAACCGGAGCTGAACGGGCCGGGCGCTCCGCTGGCTGCCTCCGTACGGAGAGACGGCCGGCACTCGATATCACTCAGGCAGAGTAAATATTACCAATAAAGGCAGTCTGACAGAAGGGGGGGGGGATGGGGGGGGGGCAAGAGGTCTGCGAGTCTAGAGACATACTCCTGTCCAGAGGTCTCCCATTAATTAATAAGCAACTGCAACTGGCTTCTCTGGTGGCTCTTAATCACTGGTGGAAAATGAAGAGCCAGGTTTGTTTTATCTCCCGTATCTTCTACTGTTTAAACTCTGCCTCTTCCAGGGAAATGAACGAGGGGAAACAAACATCTACTGAGCTTTGGCCATCGTCAGGCCGGCTGCTGGGAGTCGGGAGGCTTAACACTATCGGTACAATAATCACCGTTCTGAAGTCCATCATCTGGACAACGTTCTGGCTCAGTCCTGTTTCCTTCGTCTTACTTTCTTTCCTTCTTTATTTATTTATTTCTTCTGTGGGATGAAGTTGACACTTTAGAAATGGATGGCCTTGCGCGGAGGAGTTCATTAAGGACTTGATTTAAAATATTTAAGCTTTAAGAAATCTCCCCTTCGAGAGAGAGAGAGAGAGAGAGAGAGAGAGAGAGAAGAGCTCTACAGAAGCATTTCTCATGACAGACTGCTGTGGAGGTATATGCCCTTCCACTACCCAGGAGGGCGGTCAGGACTACAAATCCCAGCCGATTATTTCACCTGATGGGGTCATGAGCTTCATCTACATCCTGGACACGTGTCCGTGGTGAAAGCGCGAATGACAGTGATCCAGTATTGGAGAGAACCAGCGCTGGTGCAAACAGATTTAAGCCAGAATAATTTGTCGGGACAAAAAACTAGCAAACAACACACTCTCTTGTCCAGGAATGTGTCTGGTGCCGTGCATCTCTGATTGAGGCGGTACCAGTGCCAAGCTGAGGATGATACAAAAAATCCCAAAAAATGAAATCTTGTTTGTGAACATTGGATTTAGGTGGGTGTGGTCAGTTGTCTGAAACCTTGACAACCACCTTGCACACATCCAGTGTGTATGCCTGCACAGATTTTAGGACATAATTGCTCACTGAATTGCGCCATTCAACCATCACTCGTACAACAGAGCATCTGATTGGTCCGTTCCTCTCCTTTCAGACCAGCGATTTGGCAGAAGTTCCGGAGGAGGGCGTGGCCCACGGCAGCAGGGCGGAGCTAACCAGGAAGCACAGCGACAATGGTGAGTAACTCCAGCTCTGTACAACACTCTGTCATCAGTCAATCAATCAATCAATCAATCAATCAGTCTGTAAACCAATCAACCAAGCCATCAATCAATCAGTCAGTCAACCTTTATTTTGCATCGAGACCTTTTTACAAAGCAAGGTTGTCGTAGCGACGGTTCACAACAGCAATTTTTGCTCCTGCTTTTTTCCTCTCTTCCCTCAAGATGGAAAATCTGAAATATTGACGTTGTCACTCCAGCCTCACAGACGAACGCTTGAGTGCCCTTCACGTCTGCAAGATTCCAGCGTGGAGCCAAGTAATGAATATATAAAATATAGAAAATAAAATATCAGTCATGTTATATAAACCGCCGCACTCAACCTTTGGTTTATTTACATAATTTCTAAGCTCAGATTCTCATTTTCCTCTGTAGCCCATGTTGCAGGGTAAGAGCTCTTGTGAGAGGGTTTTTTTTTTTTGAGAGAGAGAGAGAGAGAGAGCGACGCATTAATATCAGATCCTCTCCAGATTGTTCCTCGGGGGGGTCCTTCAGCCTGAGAGGCCCGTCTCGTCTGGAGGGGGGCCTGGCGATAAGGAGGCGGGAACATCGTGGGGGGGGAACAGCGAAAACCCCGCGTCCGCCCCGGAGCTCTTACCGCCGGTCGCCGCTGACGGCAGGGGGCCGCTCGAGCGATGGCGGTATCAGGCCCCGGAGATCGGAGCCTCATCACGGGAGCCAATGAAACGGCGCTTTACAGCGAGCGCAGGGTCGGGGCAGATAACGCCGCGCTCCCCGCCGCCACGAGCCAGTAAAACGAAAACGGAGCCTTAACAGGAAGCACGGGAAGCGTTTATAACGCTCGCATTATCTTTTTTTCGTCTTTGGCCTTCAGGAAAACAAACGCCAGCCTGCTGTAGCTGCCCTGCGCTGATGTTTGTTGTTTCAGAGATACGTTTGAAGACTAAAGAAAAATGAATTAAAGGAAAAGTACAGGAATGATTTTTTTTTTTTTTTTTTTTTGTGGAGTGCGTCCAATTAAAATATTTTCTTTTTTTAAATACAGTGTGTAATAAATATTTTTCTTTATTGAAAATATACAGCCCCTTTGATGTTGCGGTTCCCAACCCTGGTCCTGGATCGCCCAAGTGCATGCTGGTTAATGTTCTGTCTCTTCCTCAATTAAGGTCGATGAAACTGTGCTAATAAGATTCATTTTGTTCAGAAACGGATTTTTACCACAGTTCAGGTTTGGCTCATGAACATTTGCTTTGTCCATAAAAGGGTTTGTTTATTTTCAGTGACCAGATCTCTGTCCTGCGAGCATGCAGTGCTTCACTGATTTCAGCTGTCAGTTTGTCAGCTAATCAGCACAAAAATGCAACTTCTCTCATTTTGCCACAGCACATTATGCACAATGGAAGCATTAGTTGTCTGAAAGCTCATCTTATTGATTAAAAGTCAATTTGGTCAAGATTGAATTTGGAATATTCATTAATTGTAATGTGAATGTCTGTTTCTATCATCGTTCTTCGTTAGACATTTAATGCATCTAATTAAAAATACGTGACAGCCGTTTATGTGTCAAGAATTTAAATTAAGGTTGGAGGAAAGACAAAAGATTCACCCCTCCAAGGTTGTTGACTGTGACCAGATTTGGATTTACAAAAACGGTGGCTCCATTTAACCCTACAAAATGGGATCACCAATATGTGATCAGAATGCTCTTAACTGAACATTCTAATGCTGATGTAACAATCACTGGTGGCAACTGAAAACAGCGGAGTTCTAGAACACTGACTTAAAGGTTTTTGAAAAAAAAAAACACATTCCAAAAAAAACTTGCTACTCTTCAAAGGCTTAATGGCGTATTTGTTTGTTTCTAGTATTTCTGCCTCTGGAAAATGGAACCGAACATTTTCCTATGAGAGACCAAAAGCCTGAAGACTCCCCGGTAAGCACTTAACCTTCTTTTTCAGTCAATCCCTTTTTTTTTTTCTTTTTTTTTTTTTTGGCTATGCCCCTTTCCCACTAAATCCCCTCTCGGGCTAACCCCTGCTCATCTCTGGACGGTGTCCCACTGCGTTTCAGAAAACACGCTTTATTATGCTGCCATATTTCAGGAATTCGTTCAAGAGCGGGTGCACCTTGAGAGGGAAAATAAATGTTCAGAGCAATATCAGTGCCACCCCAGGGAGAGCAGGCTCTACTGTGCAGTGTCAGGGTTTGTTTATAGAGGGGGGTGGAATTACTGGATGCCAACAGAAGATGAGGGAATGGTCAAAAAGAAAAAGTTCCCCCAGGATTCTACACAGTGCTTCGTGGGGCCACAAATAAAAGGTTTATGAGGTCACAAATGAGCCTCTGTGAGGTCATAAATAACAACTCTCTGTTGCTGCCTGCATGAAGAGCCTTGGCATCTTCTTGTCAATTTATGAAACCCTAAACATTTTATGACATACGGTACAGCAATGGCGTGTATTGCAACAGCCGTTAGCGAGAAATTCGTACGTACTAGAAATAGGAAAAATATAATGAAAAACAGAGAAACTCCTGCTGCTGTTCAGCTTGGTTTGACCCAAGACCCAACTAATTACGTGGCTGTATCAGTTTTCTTAAACTTTATCACAGACGAGCGCTGCCAGCCTCCTGCTCTGAAATAACACATTCCTGCGGCTGACCAAATCCTTCCCGGCCCTCGCAGTTTGTTTGTTTGCTCTTGAGTGGAGACGTGTTGTGGCACAGGCTGAACAGTTGGGGCGGGCAGGGGGGGGGTGCTGTGAGATATTTTTCCTGGGAGCGAATGCCCCCCCAATCCGAACATGGGGGGTGCGGGGGGGGGCAGGCTCTCCAGTGTTCTGATTTTGGCTGGCCAGACTGAACCCACACCAAATTTCCCATGGAGCCCCCCCTGCCCCCTCTCCCCACAGCTCTCCACAGAGAAACCCCCCCCCCCCCCCCCCCTCCTCACATAGCCTCAGCTCCTTGTACAGCCCCCCCCACCCCACCCCCCCATCACTGGCTCTCTCCGTCCAGTGGAGGGAACAGACTGGCTCTGGCCAGCAGTATTTATTTTTTGACTGTCGGATTTTGTTTGGTAGGTGAATGCTTTCTCTTTAGCACTAAAAAGGAAAATGCAAATAAAAATTTGAAGACACAAAAACCATTCAAATTTGTCCTGCTGTGGTCTGCTCTCCACAGCCAGCTCCCCTAATCATCCCCTGCATCTGGATTGGCTAAAACAATCAATCCATTGCATCCTCCGCCCACTTTCATTCCCCAGGTTGTCACTGCAAAAGATAACTGTGATCTGAGGCCAGGAAAGGTAAAAATGGTTAAAAATAAATAAATAATTGCTGTACTGAGCAGGACTTGCTGTACCGAGCAGGATTTTGGTTTACAGAGAGCTGACCTGGTTTTCAATCGAAGACCGGTCTCTAGCTTGTCAGCAACAGTGACATCACCGCATCGACCAGTGACCCAGATGTGCAGACAGCACGCAGGTCCACTGTGATGTCACAGGGGTGTGAAGCTGGTCCGACAGCCACAGCTGTTACAGAACTCACAACACTCTATTGCAGCCTACCCAGCTCACAGTGTTCCTGGAATATTTAGTCAGTGTTATAGCATCGCCACGACACGGCAGCAACATTGTGGGAACGTTTTGTGTTGACTGCTATCGCGGCTAACTCGCTCAGCTAGTTTTGCTACCCTGGATTCTTCTGAGATTAGAAGATTTAAGGCCATTTCAGTTAAGTTTGGAAATTAACTGAAATTCTTCTTTTTTTTTAAGCTTAAATGAATTGAAATTTTCAGAGGTGACTGGAATGAAACGGGTTTGACCTCCCTGTTTTGCGCGCGATTGCTTTTCATCACGACTATACCGTGGAAACGAGGCGCGACCAAGAAGTGCCGCTTGTCTCTCAGACCGAAATGTGTCGCTTTGCTATCTGTTTCTCCCAGCTCAGGAAGCGATGCGACGCTTTCATTGTCCGTCGAATGCAGAGCATTTTTTTTTTCCCGCTTGAGCTTGCATCATCGCCACGGCAACCCCGGGGTGAAATACAGAACGTGTTGCTCTCATGCTTATCTGGGCCGGCCTGGACCAGCTGGGTGGGGCTGGGCAGGCTGATGGGTCTTTGCTCCGTAATAAACCAAACAGCCCCGCCCCCCTCCCGCACAGGAGATAGGCCCTGTCCTACCGAGACAAGACAGAGCACAAAGGACTCTTTTTTTTTTTTTTTTTAAACACGACACACAGTGTTTCCCTTCCCTTCTAAAGGACAATTCATGTCCTCTGGCTTTTGTGATTTATTGATGTTATAAAAATGCATTAACACCTCCCCACACACCCCCCCCGCCCCACCCCCCCGCTCCACGCCTTGCCTGAGCTTGTTGAAACTCAGTTCATGTTTCACATTCACTGTTCATCAATTTATAGTTACCTCCCGAAGATGTAATTTATCCATAATTCCTGCAGTCCTGCTGCAGACGTGGAAATATCCAGGTTTTTGTGCCAAATTTGTACCAGTTATATTTTTTTAACATTGCAGCAGCTATTACATGCCTTGCTTTAGTGCAACACTTTTGTGATTTTGTGCTTGTGTGCATCTGCGCATGTTTGTGCTTGCATGTGTGTGTGTATGCTTGTGTGTGTGTGTCTGTGTGCTTGCGTCTGTGTATGTGTGTGTGTGCATGCATGTTTGTGTGTGCGTGCGTGTTTGTGTGTGCGTGCGTGCGTGCGTGTTTGTGTGTGTGTGTGTGTGGGGGGGTTAGGGTTAGGTTTAGGGTTAGGGTTAGGGGTTGTTTTCTCTTCTGCTTTGTCACTAGTGCTTTTCCCCCTGTCATTAAGTTCCGTGTCACACTATAACTTCTGCTGAACCGAGGTATGCTTTTTAGATCCATTTCGCTAAAAATAAAGCCCCACTTGTTCTGAAAGGAATGGTTGCTTGGCATTGAAGAATTAAAACAATGCGGGAAGACATTCTCATATTTAATGTTCCCATAAAAAGTATTTTCATGCGGGAATTTTATTCAGGGGGAATTTTATTTTCTATTTATTTAAACCAAATGTATATCCTGTTTATCTTTATTTTTCTTTCTCCTCCCAGTTGTGGGAGGTCCGAGCGCGTTGCTGCCGTCCCTTTCCCACAGCCCAGCGCGCGCTGTGTGTATTTGTCCTGTAAACAGAAAGCTGTAAACCGGACGCAAGCCGCTGTCGTTGTTTAACTCTTGAACCCAGCCATGGCGGCCGCCTGCCTGTGAAGGCCTTTCTCTGGCAGTAATTTCCAGGAAGGCCCCAACGACACCTCCGACGCGGTATTACTCAACTCTGGGAACAAAATTTTTTTTTTTTTTTTAATTTGGGTAATGGGGTGAAGATGAGGGAAGTCTGGTCCATCGTATTTCACCGGTGGTTTCTTTAGAATAGAGCGCTCCAGCCCTTCCACTGTGGATCCGTGTGGTTTTTCTTGAGCTGACAGTGCTCCGTGTGGTTTCTCCTGAGCTGACAGTGTTGTGTGGTTTCTCTCGAGCTGACAGTGTTCCGTGTGGTTTCTCCTGAGCTGACAGTGTTCCGCGTGGTTTCTCTCGAGCTGACAGTGTTTCGTGTGGTTTCTCCTGAGCTGCCAGTATTGTTTGTGGTTTCTCCTGAGCTGACAGTGTTGTGTGGTTTCTCCTGAGCTGACAGTGTTGTGTGGTTTCTCTCGAGCTGACAGTGTTCCGCGTGGTTTCTCCTGAGCTGACAGTGTTGTGTGGTTTCTCTCGAGCTGACAGTGTTCCGTGTGGTTTCTCCTGAGCGGACAGTATTGTGTGTGGTTTCTCCTGAGCTGAGAGTGTTGTGTTGTTTCTCTCGAGCTGACAGTGTTGTGTGGTTTCTCTCGAGCTGACAGTGTTCCGTGTGGTTTCTCCTGAGCTGCCAGTATTGTTTGTGGTTTCTCCTGAGCTGACAGTGTTGTGTGGTTTCTCTCGAGCTGACAGTGTTCCGCGTGGTTTCTCCTGAGCTGACAGTGTTGTGTGGTTTCTCTCGAGCTGACAGTGTTCCGTGTGGTTTCTCCTGAGCGGACAGTATTGTGTGTGGTTTCTCCTGAGCTGAGAGTGTTGTGTTGTTTCTCTCGAGCTGACAGTGTTGTGTGGTTTCTCTCGAGCTGACAGTGTTCCGTGTGGTTTCTCCTGAGCTGCCAGTATTGTTTGTGGTTTCTCCTGAGCTGACAGTGTTGTGTGGTTTCTCTCGAGCTGACAGTGTTCCGCGTGGTTTCTCCTGAGCTGACAGTGTTGTGTGGTTTCTCTCGAGCTGACAGTGTTTCGTGTGGTTTCTCCAGGTGAGGTGTCACCTGCGGAAGGACGTGCTGCAGCTGAACACCTACGTGGCCCTGCACCACTTCATCCCTCAGGACAGCCAGGACCTGGAGATAAGGTCAGTGAGAGACGGCCGTCAGAAATCCTGCTACCCCACTGCCCTGCTACCCCACTACCCCACTCCCCTGCTACCCCACTGCCCTGCTACCCCACTACCCCACTCCCCTGCTACCCCACTGCCCTGCTACCCCACTACCCCACTCCCCTGCTACCCCACTGCCCTGCTACTCCACTACCCCACTCCCCTGCTACCCCACGGTGGCCGAGAGGTGACAATCATCAGCTGGCTCGGTGGAATGATGCACCAGCTCCCCAAACGAAGCTCCCGCTAGCACAGGGCTTTGCGCACACCTCTGTCTACAAAAAAAGGGGGGGAAAGTCTGCTTTTCTGTGCCAAACTGAGCTCCCGCAATTGCTTATTAGAGACATGGAGCAGTATGTTGGTTTTCTTCAGTTTTTCTTTCTATTTCTATAATTGCTCATTCACTGTATAGCGGGCCAGGCGGATTCGGGTCAGTGCATCCTCTGAGCATGCTCAGTAATAATGATCTACCTTCGCTCTCAAAAACACACAAAAAAAAAAGCATCAGCGTCAGTCCTTTCTGTTTCCTGGTACTTACGGATGCTGAAATACGCCCGGTTTCACATTAATTACTGCTTTTAGTGCCTCTGTGCTTTTCAGATTAGGGGCATTCATAACGTAACTGGATGTTTTGTTAAAAAATAGGAAAACGGCTATAAATATCGAAATATTATTTTGATAACGCTGCGGTAACGGTGGTCGCTCTGTCCTCGAATGCCCCTTGGTGGAGGAGCATTTATAAAGGGAGTCCCCTCCTAACCACCCCACGCCCCCCCCCCCCCCCCCGGGCACTTGGGGGAGATCTACCCCTCTCTGCCCCCAGAGACCTGGCCACTGTCGCCCCCTGCTGCTGTCCTCAGATGCTCCTGTCATCCCCCCCCCCCCCCCCCTCTCTGTCTCTCTGTCATTCTCTCTCCCTCTGTGTCTCCCCCCTTCCCTCCCTCCCTTTTTCTCTCTCTCTTACTGTTTCTCTTTCTCTCCCTCCCTCTGTCTCCTTCCCCCGTCTCTCCTTCAGTTTCTCTCTCTGTTTTTCTCTTGCTCCTTCTCTCTTTCTCCCTTTTTCCTCTCTCCCTCCCTTCTTCCCTTTCTTTGTCCCACTCTCTCTCTCTTGCCGTTTTTCTGTCTCCTTCCCTCTTTGCCTTCTTCCCTCTCTCTTCCCTCAGTCTCTCCCTCCCGCTCTCTCTCTCTGTCTCTTTTCTCCCCCCCTCCCTCTCTCTCTCTCCTTCTTCTCGCTCTCTCACCCCCCCCCCCCCAACACCCATTGCAATCCCCCCCCCCCTCCCCCCAACTCCCTCTTTGTGACCTCACATTTCTGTGTATGTGTCCAAGGCCAGTCGCCCAAAGCTTACAGCATTATGGGGGGCTTATTGGGGAGGGGTTTGGGGGGATGGGGGGCAGGGGGTGATGCTCCTGAGCTTGTGTCAGTGTCACCTGCCACAGGAAACTCCCTGTCACGCCCACAGGATGTCAGGAGCCTTTTCTCTTTTTTTTTTTAACCTTCGCTGGTTGGGCGAAATTGGCCACAGCCGCAGGTAGTGTACCTGTCCACAGCTGGAGCAGGTCAGCGGCACGCGTTCCATCTCCTGAGCCGCGGGGCGTGGCCCTGTCGTCCCGTGGCGGAGGAGGGGGCGCGTCCAGGTGTGTCAGGAGGGCACGTGCACACCTGTCCCGTCCGGAACGTTCCGCAACGAGACGCTGGACGGGAAACGAGTCGCCGCTTCGCTCACCTGTCGGAGAGAGAGAGAGAGAGCCCGCCCGCCGTTACCGTGTGAACGGAGGGCCGAGCGACTGTTGTGATTGGTGGACATCTCTCCCCCCCGTAGGCCTGAGATATAACTCCCTGACGGCGTTGGCGGTGACGCACCGGCGGCTGACACGTCGCTGCTGACGCGCTGGGCTGTAACGCGCCAATGGCGACGCGCCTGTTTTCGCCACAGAGCGGCCATGGCGTGCCGGCTGCAAACGCTGAAATGCAATTAATGGGCAAAATATAAATGACCACACAGGCAAAGGCATTAATGCACTTAGCTGAATGCAACTGCCACCTTGGTCTTTGACAGCAAGGAATCTGTCTTACTGCATAATATAATAAGTGTTTTAATGAACTTAATTTAATTAAAAAGCCCTTTTCTCCCATAGCATTCAAATGCGAAAGCAAGAAGGGAATGCAGATGAAATATGAGAAGAAAGACTTTCAAAAAGAATAAGGATTACAAAAATAATACATTTAAATAAATTAAAAAACGGACCCTTATTATCAGTATGCAAGCACCTGAGGGAGTTCGGGTTTGGTGGGATCACTTTCAACATTGCAATGACCCAAAAGAATTACATCAATAAAAAAGCACTGCTATAGTATGATAAAATAGGAAAAAGATCATTCATAATTCTGGGTTTAAATATATATATATGAATAATTAAATATTATAGTCTTGAGACTATATTTCGTGCATTGCACCAAGATTGCAGCAGATTTCAGAATTATATCCAGGACAACGCAGATCGGAGGCTCGTTGGATTGAGGTTGAGACGAAATGTAAAAATTCAAGGGATGCTGTAAAATGTCCGCCGTTCTCTGTGCTTCATTTTCAGACCCGGAGACAGAATCCTGCTGCTGGACGGCTCCGGTGAAAACTGGTGGAAGGTAAGGCCAACGTTATCCTAACAGTGTCTCAATGTTATCCCAGCGTCGTCCCAACTTCACCCCAGCGTTATCTCATTTGTTAATCCACTTTATCCCAAATGTTATTCAAACTTTATCCCAATGTTATTCCAACATTGTCCTGATGTTATCTCAGTGTTATCAAAATTATGCAGCAGTGTATTATGCAGGGATTCATAAAGCATTTATCTTGTTGTTGTCACTGTGTTATCACACTGTTATTCCCACAATGCAACAGAGCGTCAGCTCTACAGAGAAAAAAGCACTGGTCACAGTCCTGTTATGCCAGTGATATCCATCAAGTACTTTTAAGGTTAGGTTATCTTAATGTTATCCCAGCGTTATCCAACCAGGCAGCACAGCCCCAGAACTCAGGAGATGAAGCATTTATCCTGCTTTTATCGAGAGATTATTACATGGTTATTACCATGTTATTATATGGTTATTACAAGGTTATTACAAGGTTATCCCAGAGTGGCTGACCTTCTCGTGCTGTCAGAAGGACAGGTAGACAGGCAGGGTTGTGTTTCAGGCCCGCGTGGCTGAGTCAGGCTCTTGGGACGTTCGGCCTTGCTCTCTTTTAGGCCTCTCGCTCAGGAAGAGCGTGGTGTGTTAGGGCGTGGTGCAGTAGGGTTTGGTGTGTTAGAGCGTGGTGCGGTAGGGTGTGGTGTGTTAGGGCGTGGTGCAGTAGGGTGTGGTGCGGTAGGGCGTGGTGCGGTAGGACGTGGTGTGTTAGGGTGTGGTGCAGTAGGGTGTGGTGCGGTAGGATGTGGTGTGTTAGGGCGTGGTGCAGTAGGGTGTGGTGCGGTAGGGTGTGGTGTGTTAGGGCGTGGTGCGGTAGGGTGTGGTGTGTTAGGGCGTGGTGCAGTAGGGTGTGGTGCGGTAGGGCGTGGTGCGGTAGGACGTGGTGTGTTAGGGTGTGGTGCAGTAGGGTGTGGTGCGGTAGGATGTGGTGTGTTAGGGTGTGGTGTGTTAGGGCGTGGTGCAGTAGGGTGTGGTGCGGTAGGGTGTGGTGTGTTAGGGCGTGGTGCGGTAGGGTGTGGTGTGTTAGGGCGTGGTGCGGTAGGGTGTGGTGTGTTAGGGCGTGGTGTGGTAGGGTGTGGTGCGGTAGGGTGTGGTGTGTTAGGGCGTGGTGCGGTAGGGCGTGGTGTGTTAGGGCGTGGTGCGGTAGGGTGTGGTGTGTTAGGGCGTAGTGTGTTAGGGCCTGGTGCAGTAGGGTGTGGTGTGTTAGGGCGTGGTGCGGTAGGGTGTGGTGCGGTAGGGCGTGGTGTGTTAGGGCGTGGTGCAGTAGGGTGTGGTGCGGTAGGGTGTGGTGTGTTAGGGCGTGGTGCAGTAGGGTGTGGTGTGTTAGGGCGTGGTACGGTAGGGTGTGGTGTGTTAGGGCGTGGTGCAGTAGGGTGTGGTGTGTTAGGGCGTGGTGCGGTAGGGTGTGGTGTGTTAGGGCGTGGTGCGGTAGGGTGTGGTGTGTTAGGGCGTGGTGCGGTAGGGTGTGGTGCGGTAGGGTGTGGTGTGTTAGGGCGTGGTGCGGTAGGGTGTGGTGCGGTAGGGCGTGGTGTGTTAGGGCGTGGTGCGGTAGGGTGTGGTGTGTTAGGGCGTGGTGCGGTAGGGTGTGGTGCGGTAGGGTGTGGTGTGTTAGGGCGTGGTGCGGTAGGGTGTGGTGCGGTAGGGCGTGGTGTGTTAGGGCATGGTGCGGTAGGGTGTGGTGCGGTAGGCCGTGCTGCATGTGATGCTGAAGGAAATGGCTCCTTTTTTTGCAGAGAGCTTCAGAAACAGTGTATATAAAGGCTGTGTGAATTACTATGGGCCAGCTGCCTAACTATGTGTATTCACACACACACACAGACACACACACACACGTGAGTAGATAAATTCTATATATTAGTGCAGTAATTGCAGGGGCGAGCCTGCGCATGTGGCAGATAAATTGGAGCTTCGGAGGACTGTCAGGTGATGGATGTGTTTCCACAGTGTGTTGCCGGGTTATGGCCGATACTGCTCAGGGTCACAGCTGCATGCTGGGACATAGAGTCACATTGACCTGAGCGTTTGACCTGGGACACACACAGCAGCTGCAGGTGGGAAAAATGCGCAAGGGCATTCAGACAGAGACAGAGCTGCCCTGGCAAACTCGGTACAGTAGTACAGTTGCAGGTCAACTAGTACAGGTGGAGGTAAATTAGTACAGGTGGACCTAAACTAGTACAGGTGGAGTTAAAATAGTATAGGTACAGGTAAATTAGTACATGTGCAGACAAATGAGTACAGGTGGAGGTAGAAATTAACAGGTGTAGGTGCACGTGGACAGGTATAGAGAAAGGGTAACAGGTGCAGAGAGAGGTGAAAATTTGTGAGCAGAAGTGTACAGAGGTACATAGAGGATAACAGGTGAAACAGAGAGGTGGACAGGTGTGTGAAGAAGTGAACAAGGTAAATGAAACTGAATTTATCCTAATTGGCTGCAACATTACACATGGGAGTGACTGGCACTCTTTTCTGACCAATCACGTCACATTCTGAGGTGACCAGTGCTCCTCTCTACCCAAAACTACTACACTATGTCTTGTGACTGTAGTGTCGTTATGTACTGACCAATCGAATCACACTCAGGGATGACTGGCGCTCTGTTCTGCCCAATCTTTGCAGGGCGTGAACGAGGGCAGGATTGGCTTCTTCCCCGCCTCTTTCGCCCAGCAGGTGCGCGCAGGTGACAGGGTGCTCCGCTGCCACCGCACCTTCATTGGCTGCAAGGAGCAGGGCCAGATCAGCGTGAAGGAGGGCCAGGTGAGCTATGCACCCGGACCAGCAGGGGGCGCTCAGTCAAACAGAGGGGGGGGGCCAGGTGAGCTACACATTTGGACCAGCAGGGGGCGCTCAGTCAAACAGAGGGGGGCCAGGTGAACTACACGCCCGGACCAGCAGGGGGCGCTCAGTCAAACAGAGGGGGGCCAGGTGAGTTACACAGCAGGACCAGCAGGGGGCGCTCGGTCACACAGAAGGTGCTAGCTGGGCTGCACCTCCTGCTGTTTCAGGCATAAAATCTGAATATCAACCTCATTTTATGGTCCTGAGTAACCGGGATAAACAAATAATAATCCATAACATCAGCATCATGTGAAAACCTCATATCCCCTTTTCTCATCTTTTTATTTTGTTATCCTCCTAAGACCCAGCAATTCATTTTCTGCTCCCTGTAGGGGACACAATTCTCTGGTCTCAATCAAAAGAACCATATATGCTACTGTGCTGAAACCTGCACTACAAGGGACCAAGGGACGTTCAATTCAAAATAAATTATATTTTTAAAAAATATATTTTCACTGCAGCATGTTTTTGTCATCCAAGACACTTGTATTATGTTACAACAAAAAAACTTTTTTCTCGCCTAGGCCTAACACACATTGAAAGTTCTAATGTAGTTCTATTTTTTTCTAATCTAGTTCTATTTTGCAACTCGCGTAATAAAGTTTGTTCAAAACCCTAAACGACAAAACTATAATGCTCAAACTGACAAATAAATAAATGGATACATTGCATCAATTTATACAGCTGGGTATATATAGTGAAGCAATGGACCTTGCTCAAGGGTACAACGGCAGTGTCCTCCCTGGGAATCGAACCTATGCCCTTCAGGAGAAAAGACCCATTATACTACACTTTATGACTGATCTGTAAAATAAAGGCCTGAACCCCTCCCCCCACTTTGCCCCTCAGCTCTAGGGATTTAGTCATTTGGTGTAGAAACAAGAAAGAATGAATGCGTGGCACCATAAGCTTATTGGTCCATTAGGATTGAAACCATTTTCCAAAAAATAAAAATAAAAAATAAAAAACTGCTGTGCATAGGCTGACGCTGACCTGTGATTTTTATTAATGAGCCAGGTTTGCCTGCCGTGTGTACTTTAAGCTTTTGGTGGAACAATTTATTGAAGAGCTAGAAACTGCAATCACCGGCAACCATTCACTCACTGAAAAAGAAAGGTATGAAAAGTGCCTAAAAAAGGTACAAACACTTGTCACTGGAGTGGCACCCTATAGGTACATAAAATTGCACACCTAGTTAGCAATACATAATTCATTTGTACCTTTTTTGCTTGTAAAAGGTACTTATTAGTTCCCAAAATGGAACATAATTGTACTCTCAGGGTACATTTGTGAAAAATGTTCTCAAAAGAATTAATATGTAGCTCCACTGTTCCTTTCATTTCTGAAAGTGTTCAGAAATGGTGAAAATGGACGGGGGGGTATGCCCAGATTTAGGAGATTGCATGTTGCCTGGTAACGCTCGATCTGCCGTCCTCTGGGTTTTCATTTTAACCATGATTTGGCACACCTGACTCTACTAATCAACAGCTCAACAAAGATCTCTGGCTGTTTAGTGAGGTGCGCTTTGTGAGGGTTGGAGTGTAAACCTACAGGACGGTAGATCTCCAGGAACAGGGTCGGGCAGCCCTGCTCTAGCTGTTGAATGAGGTGTGGCTTTGTGAGGGTTGGAGTGTAAACCTACAGGACGGTAGATCTCCAGGAACAGGGTTGGGCAGCCCTGCTCTAGTTGTTGAATGAGGTGTGGCTTTGTGAGGGTTGGAGTGTAAACCTACAGGACGGTAGATCTCCAGGAACAGGGTCGGGCAGCCCTGCTCTAGCTGTTGAATGAGGTGTGGCTTTGTGAGGGTTGGAGTGTAAACCTACAGGACGGTAGATCTCCAGGAACAGGGTTGGGCAGCCCTGCTCTAGTTGTTGAATGAGGTGTGCTTGTAATTACTTCAGGATTTCCATAGCAGGCTTTGTGGTTTTATATGGACGTTGGCTATTTGAATCTGATTTGTGTGGTTCTAGGCCTAAATTGACTCAGAGTTAGTGGCGTATTGATGTTGTGCTCGCGCTCCCTGTTCGTGGGATGGTTGTTGGCCAAGTCTGGCGCTTTGAAAGCACTCCTGTTCCCTTTCATTTTGAATCGCCCCTGGATAAATGTCATTCTCAAATGTGTTTCTTTGAGTCTATTTATGACAAAGTGGCTTCTTCGGGATGGCGACAGATTTTGGAGACTTGCAGTGTGTGCGTCGGCTTAAGATAACCCGCTCCTGGCAGTACCTGGGAGGTTTGAAATACGGGAATAATTTTAGAAATGCGAAAAGTCTTTTTTTTTTTTTTTTTTTAATGCTGGCTGTCTGTCAGCTCTCTATTTGGTAACGGAGCGGTGTGACTTGAAAGAGAGCAGTGCAGCAGTAGTAGCACCATCTGGGTGAAGTGTAGCGTAGCTGCTGTTTCGTGACAGAAGCAGACAGAAACAGAGTTCCCCCCGTCGTGTGACGTAATAAGGTCCACTCGGTGTTTTTAACCTCAGCTGAACTGTTCTCTCTGAATTACTCTCCTGATTATTTGTGTATATTTGAGACAAAGGGCAAGTGGAAGAGAATATAAGTTTTTTTTTATTTTTTATTTTTATTTTTTTAAACTATGTCTTTTAATTTGGCCTACGGATATAAAACTCTTTCCTGGTTATACATTGCATGATGACGCAAGCTTCATTTTCTAGTATTGTCTTAGATCTTATTGTTTGATAAATGTTTGATTGTACATTGTCTTTTACTCTCTCAACATACACCCTTCTACTGTTCTACTCTCTGAAAACTCTCTGACCACCTCTGATTGGCTGCACAGTCATTTGCATTGTAGGTTCCCCGTGTCAGCTCTAAGAGAGTTCTCAGTAGACCTGCCTGGTTCAATTGTCAAGTTAAAATGAAATGAAAATGAGTCTTCATTGGGAGCAAAGTGCATTCAGGTTATTGCTTCCATTATCGTCATTATAATAAGGAGATGGCAAATTCACCCCTGTGTCCTGGAATTCAGAGATGACAGTCTCATTGTTCTAGAATACAGATATCTCAGACCTGCTTCTGTAATGTTTTCTGGAGTTCTTTTCTAGAGGCCAGTCCGTGGCTGTGAGTTGCGCAGCCAGCTGGGTCCAAAGTGCTCCTCCTGGAACGTTTGTTAAAAAAACGAGCTACCCAATCAGTGCCTGTTGCCATGGCATCGCCGTGTGGCATGCCAAGCAGCTGCTCGCAAGAATCGCTAATTTCTTACCCATGATGCAGTGCAGCACCTCGAGAAGTGAGGAAGAGGAGAGTGAGAGGAAGGGAGAAAGGGGGGAGAGGAGAGGAGAGTGAGAGGGGAGGAGAAGAGAGAAAAGGAGAGAGGAGAGGAAGGGAGAGAGGGGGAGAGGAGAGGAGAACAGAGGGAGAGGAGAGGAAAGGAGAAAAGAGAGAATTCCTCTGCCTCATATGCAGAGATGTTTTCTTTTCTGATAACCACTTAATGATCTCAATAACTCATATTCTGATGAACAGGGACCACATCCATACAGACTACACAAATACATAGGTACATTTACACACACGCACATACATGCACACACACATGCACACACAGACTTGTTTTTCTTTGTTGTTGTGTTTAATGTAATGTGCTGTGTGCATTGCACTATTATTATATGTGTAATGTACTGAGTGCATTATACTATGTAATGTACTATGAACTGTGTGTAATGCACTAGGTAATGTGTGAAATGTAGTGTGCGTAATGTACTATGTACTCTGTGTAATGTACTATGTAATGTGTGAAATGTACTGTGTAATGTTCAATGTAATGAGTGTAATATGCTATGTGATGTTCTATGTACTGTGTGCAATGTACTATGTAATGTACTACATAACATGTGTAATGTACAGTGCTTAATGTTATGTACTATGTAATGTTCTATGTTGTGTGTGTCATGCACTATGTAATGTGTGTAATGTTCTATGTACTGTGTGTAATATGCTATGCAATGCATGTAATGTTCAATGTAATGTGTGTAATGCATTACGTAATGTGTGTAATGTTCTATGTACTGTGTGTAATATGCTATTCAATGTGTGTAATGTTCAATGTAGTGTGTGTAATATGCTGTGTAATGTGTGTAATGTGTGTCTCTGCACAGATCTGCGTGAGCAGTGAGGATGAGCGCGGCGACTTCATCAGAGTGACCAGCGGGAAGAAGAGAGGCTTCGTGCCCTGTGACATCCTGGAGGACATCTAAGACCATGTGACCACTGGCCATAAGGCCATTGGCCATTCAGCCAATCAGGGCTCACCATTCACCTACAGTCTAGAGAGTAACCACTGCCGCATCCAGTCCAGAATTAGAGAGAGGGACAGCGAGAGAGAGAAGAGAAAATGAGACAGAGAGAAAAGGAGAGAGGGAGAAAGGGAGGGAGAGAGAGTGGGTAAGATAAAAAAATTAGACTGACAGAGAGAGAGAGAGAGAGAGGGAGAGAAAGAAAGAGAAAGAAAAAGAGAGCAAGGGTTGCTGGAACTGGATGGGCAACCCTGCCAGGGACAGTGAGTGGTTCTGTCCCAGGTCTGCAGATGTGGTTGGACTCCGGTGGACTGGCTGCTGAAGGGGATTTGTCGAAATTGGGACAGACTTCCTCCTTATCCTCCTTGTGATTGGAGGAGCAGTCAGGACGCATTGCATCTTTAATTAGTAAATAAGGGAAGTACACAGTGTTTTATAGATATATACTCCATATATATTTATATATTTTGTTTTATATTTATTTAAGTGGAATGGCTGTCCACTGCTTGTTTCTGTGCAAAATAAGAAAATTTATATGAAAAAAAAACTGTCAGTTGAGGGGATGGGGGGGGGGGGCGGCGAAAGATCTTTAAGGAGAATGACTCGAATACAGGTGCACCCCTACAAACTACTATGACATACAAGGAGCTCATTTCTGTTGAGCGGTTGGTCTCCAGGTAACAAACACAGGTAAGCAGGAGGAGATTCAACACGCATTCACCTTTAGTTTTAAACATCCAATTCACTTCCTCCTGGTTCATGAATTCATATTTGATTAAAAAAACAGCAAAAAAGGAATTAAAACATCCAAAAACAAATCGGAAATTCACACTGGAATAATGACTAAATGCCAATATCAGTCCAGACAAGAATTGGTGTTGATGACAATCCAACAAAATACAGCTTCATCCACTATCATAGGATTTCAAGATATGAAGCAGTTCTAGGAATTGACTGGATGCTTTCATTTATGATTCGATCAAATCAATGTTTTTTGTCATTAACATCTTGGTTAATGTTTTCACTCTCCTGCACTGATTCTCTGTGTGTTTTGCATTGCTTATGGCATTGTTTAAATCAAACTGTTCCTCCCTCTTCTTGCCTGTCTCCTGTAAATGTGTCTGTCCTCATAAGCTTTCTGCATTAGCTTGGATTCAAGAGGTCAAAGGTTGCTGTACGTCCGCAAGGAATTAAACAGAAACAGTATTAATCAATCTGCTTGCTATTTTTTTAATTATTTCCAGAAAAGCAAATGTGCACTTTGAATGCTCTGTGTGTAAGCTGCTGTTTTCATTCTTTCTAGTAAGAACCATTTGGGGGCACTGTTGTTTCAGTTTCCACAGAAACAGACTCATTAGCATTACATTACATTACATTACATTCATTTGGCAGACGCTTTTATCCAAAGCGACGTACAAAAAAGTGCATTTCATGATCGTAGACAACTGCTGAACACGGGTTCAGTAAGGTACAATTACTTATTTTGTACAGCTATTTCTAGCCGAGAACAATGAACACTATTCTGGTCTAACATCTGCAAAGCCAGCTAGGCAGAAAAATAAGCTACAGTATTAGGACAAATACAAATTACCAAGAAGTGGTAATTAGCACAAGGTTACAGGAAACTGGTGACTGTGCTGTTTAGCAGAATGCTTTTTTTTTTTTTTTGAATGTCTTGTCTTTTGACAGAGACTAGTTTCCTGATTGGTTCTTAACCAGTATCTGTATCCAGTGCTGTGTTAAAGCGCTAATGAAAAAAAAATCATGCGTGCCTGTTCACACGACAATCACGATTTCACATGCGAATTAAATATTTTCAGTTGTGAATTAAAAATGTCCACACGTGAAACTAAAAGCGTGACTTGAAATAGCATAGGTCACCTTTTTCAGCTTGCTTCCTGTAAATGGCATCATTGTCTTCACATGTTGCGTGTTCACACGTGGTCATTGAACACGTAGTTTTCTCGTAAGGCAGGTCAAATATTTGAATTAGCTTGAATCACCACGTCAAATCGGAACCCCACTCACGCACGCTCACGGTTTCTGTCAGCAGGAAGTGACCGTTGGTTTATTAGTTTTAAAAAAAATGTAAGAAACATCCCCTTCTGATTGGGGTGACATAGCTCAGGAGGTATCGGCAATCGGAGGGTTGCCGGTTCGATCCCCCGCCCTGGGCGTGTCGAAGTGTCCCTGAGCAAGACATCTAACCCCTAATTTCTCCCAATGAGTTGATTGGTACCTTGCATGGCAGCCTTTCACCGTTGGTGTGTGTATGTGTGTGTGTGTGTGTGTGTGTGTGTGTGAGAATGAGAGGCATCAATTGTAAAGCGCTATATAAATGGTGTCCGTTTATGATTGGGGAACGTCTTTGTAATACCCATGGTGACTTTTAAAAAATATATATTTTGGCTCCCAACATGGGACTGAGTGTGTCCAATTCCCAACCTAATTTGGGATGTCCAGTTAAATCTCTGATGGCGCGTTCATGCACGATTTCCGCCGCTGAGTCAGCAGAGCGGAGACGTTCTTGTCACACCGCAGCCCGGGTCACCGTAGAGCTCAGTTGCGCCGGTCCGGATAGGCGGTGGCTCCAGGCCGGATCTGCGCCGACTCTGGCCCGAAGTCGGCGCTGCCGGGCCAGAATTGGCGCCGATCCGGTCTGGAGTCGCTGGCCAACCGGCGGTGGAGCTACCGGGCCACAGTCGGCACTCGCACGGATTCCGGGTTCGGTTCCGCGCCGCCGGGCTCGTCCGGGAGGTGAGCCATTTTGGGACGAGTAACGGCAGTTCAAAGAGAGGACAGCAACGGCGGGGCGCCGCGAAATTCCCGGAATTCCGACAGCACGTTCCCGTGCAGCGGCACGGCGGACGCCCACTTGCTGGGAATCAGGAAATCGCTCGTGTGTATTCCCGTTTCGCAGGAAGGAGGGCTGGCCCTGTACTCCCGCACGTGGCGTGGGCGAAAGAGAAACACCCACAATAAAGCCATGCTCTTCCTCTCCTTCGGTTAGTAGAGGGGGCTTCTGCTGCCATATTCCAACTCAGGTGGTGCTTATCCCTGGCTGCTTAATGGTGCATGAGAGAAAGAGAGAGAGAGGACGGAAATAGAGAGAGAGAGCGAGTGTTCTGAAATGAAATCGTGTCACTCCATGAACCAGGTAATGGATGGCTGATGCCAATATTTTGTCAGCTGGGGTCCGTGTGTGGAAAGAAGGAATATAGGAGGAAGGTGAGGAAAGAATGGGGGGGGAAAGAAATTACAAGAAAAAGAAGCAATATCACAAGGACAGAACGAGAGACGGAGAAGGGGACAGTTGATGGATGATATCACAGATCTCCAGCACCCCACAGCACTCCTATTTGTCAACAATTTGAAAAATAATAAACGAAATCAAGGAGGAAAACCTGCTGCTGCTCTTAAGTGTCTGAGAAAGGTGTGGGCCTTGTTCACAGGAGCGATGTTCGGGGGCTTCCATGATCAATGGCCAATTCCAGAGGAGGCTGGACCTGTGGTTCTGCCCCCTCAGAAGTCAATTCCAGAGGAGGCTGGACCTGTGGTTCTGCCCCCTCAGAAGTCAGTTCTGTCATTATTATCTGTGAGTAGGAAGGGGCAGTGGTAGGCCTGAGATCTTTCTCTCTCTCTCCCTCTCTCTCTCTCCCTCTCTGCCCCCCCCCCCCTCTCTGATACTCATTTACTTTGGGGCGGCATAGCTCAGGAGGTAAGAGCAGTTGTCTGGTAGTCGGAGGGTTGTCGGTTCGATCCCCCGCCCTGGGCATGTTGAAGTTGTCCCTGAGCAAGACACCCTGACCCCTAATTGCTCCCAACGAGCTGAGTGGTACCTTGCATGGGAGCCTTTCACCGTTGGTGTGTCAGTGTGTCAGTGTGTGAATGCACATGCAAAAAACCACAATGTGAACAGAAACAACTCTGCTAACTCTGCAAAGCCTTCTGGCGGTCTGGGTGTCACTGCAACACGACAGCAAAAAGAAAAACACGCTACAAAGCCCCCAGATGCTCAACTCTGCATTCTCAACACTAAATGCATTACGACAGGGGTGCCCAGTGTTATCAGAAAAGGACTGATGTGCATGCAGTGCTGACAACTGATTCTGCTTATCGAGGCCTTGATTGAAGACCTTGATAAGCAATTGTTCTTAAAGCACAGAGTTAACATCAGTATTTGAGTGGAAGTATTTTATATGTGCTCAGGGAAACTCTCGCATCGCGGAGGAAGATGCGTCAGGTGCGCGAGCTAGCGAGACAAAAGCCTGGTGTGGCAGCTGGATTTCTTTCAAACCCCCGCAACCTGTACATCAAAATGAAGCTTAGAACCTGTAGTTTCAGCTGTATGTGTTAATTTCCTCCATTTGAAAAAAATCCAGTCAAACTATTTTACGGAACGTTTTTTCCTTGTATTTCAGTCAATATTCATCCGTTTAAGATGTAACATGCTGCATGTATCAGCCATAGGTCTTGGCTATCAAATGAACACGAAATCCAGTCCAGATTTTCATGGTAGGGTAACAGTTGCCACCAAGGGAAAATATGAGGACAACAGATGGTCTGCAGTCTATCCAAACTTAGTTCAGTAAGGGAAAAAAATAAAACAGGCAAAAAAGTTCATGTATTACTGTTACGTAAATACTGTTGTAAAGTGGTCATTCACGCTTCCCTAGCGAACTGTTAACACATCAAGAACGCGAACGCAGCATCGTTGGAATTTAAGACTATTCCCTTCAACCGAAGGACATTTTTCTATGTATCTTTACTGTAAATAGTTTCTATTTCCAATGCAAAACAGAATCTTTCCATTTATACATTCTTTCAGTTTCTTCTTGTTCAATGTCTCCCCAGTTAAAGAAGGGGGGGAGGGGGGTGGATTTAACTTGAATTAAGCGGTAAACCACAGCCACTTCCAGTCTTCTAACCGAATACAGATACAGATGCAGATAATGTTGCTGGTTGAGCAGATACAGATACAGATAATGACGTCTCTGCAAACCTCTAGAACCATACTGCTGAACCGCAGACATGATATCAGCTTCAGTGGTTCCGACTTCCAGCTGGGAACCCTGAAGCTTACTGACGAGATTAAGCCTTATCAGGGCTCAGCAACCACCAAAAGGTTTTAGTTCTTGTTTTTTTTTTTTCTTCTTTTCTTTTGTTCCGCTTTCTTCTACACCGCAGAAGAAAGCTAACTAAACTGTGCCTGTGAAAGTCAAAGTCCAATTCAGCTAAAGAATGTGAGTACAAAAATGCATAAAAATTCCCTATGAATATAAAGATATACAGTACGATATCAGCTGTGAAGGCTTGCATGCATAAGCATTATTAAAATGCATAACATGAGACCCCGAAAAAAAGGATCACGGAATCAATCACCAGACCTTGTTCCCTGGTGTTGCTCTGCCAGACCATTACTGCAGCTATCTTTGGTTCCTGATTCTCTCTTGGGTGTTTTGCCTGCAGTCTTGTCTTCAGCAAATGGAACTGACGTTCAGTTGGGTTTAGGTTGGGTGACTGATTTGGCCAGCCAAGAAAGAACATTCCACTTTTTGGCCCTGAAAAACTTGGTTGCTTTAGCAATGTCCCGCTGCAATTTGTTTGTATCTGGACTGGTAAGATGTTTCTGTATGGAATTCACATCATCAATGAAGGCAAGTAAGCCAGTTCCAGTGGCAGGCATACATGCCCATACCATAACACTACCCCCACAGATAAGGAGGTTGTTCTGGATCGTGAGCAGTTCTTTTCTTTCTCCACACATTCCTCTTTCCATCACTCTGGTACAGGTTAATACTGGTCCACAAGACTTTGTTCCAGAACTCTATGGATTTTTAAATGTACGTTTGTAGCAAACTCTAGCCATTCTGTTACGGAAACTTACCAGTGGCTTGTGGTGATCCCTCTGAGGTTATGCTGGTATAGTTTCCTCTTTATGGTCATAAATTTGTACATCCTCGAGAGTGTTCTTGATCTGTTTGGCAGTTAAAAGAATGCTTTTAATTGTGAATACTTTTGTTTAAAAAAATGGGCTGTAATTCAATATGGATGCAAATGCCCTCAAATTAAAACTGACAGCCTGCACTCTAACCTCATATTAATGGTTTCATTTCAAATTCAATGTGCTGGAGTACAGAAAAATGATGTTACAGTCCAAATACATTTGCATTTAACCGTGTGTGTGTGTGGGAGTGTGTGTCTGCGTGTGTATGTGCATATATGTGTCTGTGAGTGTGTGAGTGTGTCTGTGTGTGTGTGTGTGTATATGCGTATATGTGTGTGTGCGTGCGTATGTGCGTATATGTGTCTGTGAGTGTGTGCGTGTGTCTGTGTGTGTGCATGTGTGTGTGTCTGTGAGTGTGTGCGTGTGTCTGTGAATGTGTGCGTGTGTTTGTCTGTGTGTGTGTGTATGCGTGTGTGTCTGTGTCTGTGAGTATGTGTGTGTGTCTATGAGTGTGTGTGCGTGTTTGCGTGCATGTGTCCGTGAGTGTGTGCGTGTGTGTGTGTGATAGAGTGTGTGTGTGCGTGTGTCTGTGTGTGTGCATATGTGTGTGTCTGTGAGTGTGTGCGTGTGTGTCTGTGTCTGTGAGTATGTGTGTGTGTCTATGAGTGTGTGTGCGTGTTTGCGTGCATGTGTCCGTGAGTGTGTGCGTGTGTGTGTGTGATAGAGTGTGTGTGTGCGTGTGTCTGTGTGTGTGCATGTGTGTGTGTCTGTGAGTGTGTGCATGTGTGTCTGTGTCTGTGAGTATGTGCGTGTGTCTATGAGTGTGTGTGCGTGTTTGCGTGCATGTGTCCGTGGGTGTGCGTGTGTGTGTGTGTGATAGAGTGTGTGTGTGCATGTGTCTGTGTGTGTGCATGTGTGTGTGTTTCTGTGAGTGTGTGCGTGTGTGTCTGTGTGTATGTGCATGTGTCTATGAGTGTGTGTGCGTGTTTGCGTGCATGTGTCCGTGAGTGTGTGCGTGTGTGTGTGTGTGATAGAGTGTGTGTGTGCGTGTGTCTGTGTGTGTGCATGTGTGTGTGTCTGTGAGTGTGTGCGTGTGTGTCTGTGTCTGTGAGTATGTGCGTGTGTCTATGAGTGTGTGTGCGTGTTTGCGTGCATGTGTCCGTGAGTGTGTGCGCGTGTGTGTGTGTGATAGAGTGTGCGTGTGTGCGTGCGCGTGAGAAACTTCCGAAAGCTGGGTTTTTAAAACATGACTCAGACTGACTTTCTCTCACCTCCCCTCATCACCTTCCCTCTGAACATTCCAGAATGGCGAGGCACTGCAGTAGTGATGCACTGTGGTCAACTTTAACACACACACTTTTTTTTTGGGGGGGGGGGGGGTGGGGGATGATGTACTAGATTGGTGTGCCTAAATGTAGAGTGAAATGGGATTCAGAATGAGAGCCCATTACAGGCAGTCGTCTGATAACATGTCTCTGTTACTACCCTGTTTTTGCATTAGGGCAGTTGATCTGCCCTCTGGACACAAGCTCGCAGCCACAGCTACCACTGCATCTTACAGTTAATGGCATTACTGCTGTCCATTAGTCAGTGTGTGTGTGTGTGTGTGTGCATGTGTGTTTGTGTGTTTGTGTGCGTATGTGTGCACACACAGACTCACACACACAAACACACACACTCGCACGCACACACACACACACACACACAGTGGATCTGTCAGGTGCACACTTGCACCTAATAGGGTGGGTCTGTCAGGCACACAGGATTCAGTGCTATTGGACAGTTTTCCCCAGCAGTACAAGGCAGAGCTTAGTGCAACAGCATTAACCAATATAGTTGTTTACTACTAACTACTGAAAAGTTCATCTGTACAGCTCTTTTAAAATGTATTTGTACATCATTAATTCATGCTAACAACAACATTAGTTAATGCCAATTCATTCGTTCATGTATTTATCAACTACTAATGCTTAATTAATGTATTTGCACATTTTATTTAACCTTTATTTACCCAGGGTAGGTTCACTGAGCACAGACACTCTTTTGCAGGAACGCCCTGCTTCACACTCATACACATTCACATTCCTCTATTGTTGACCACTGAGCAGCTCCACTGGAGGGAGAGAACATTTTTAGCCAATTAAATCAGGGGATGATTAGGTGGCAAGTTTTTTGTGAGAGCCAGATCTGGGATTTTAGCCAGGACACATCATTAATTCATTTTAACAGCTTCATCAGTTAATGGCAATTAATGCAACTTTATCGTATAGTGTTACCCAGAGATCGAATATGAAGCATCTTAATCACCACCTGCTCAAATAAAGCCCCGGTATACCCCTGGCAGGAAGAAGAAACCACAGCAGCCCCCACAGTCACACGAATACGCCACGTGTCCATCTATTTAAATACTAAAGATGAGAAACCAATGAACACATTGCCCCCACCTGCCAACCAAACTAACCAGTGACTGTGTGAAGATGTCAAGGTGACAAAAAAAACCACCCTTTGAATATATGTTCACATCAGCAAAACTCCATAGGAGTTCACTTTACAGGAGAAAACCTTTCGGTCGAAAAGACCTTTGTTTAGCAAGAAAATAAAAATGGCCTGCAATCAATCTACATGTGTCTTTAACTTTTATTTGACAAGTAAATCCAACCTTCTTCACAAACTCAGCTTGGCGAGTTCCTTTTCAAGATTTGTTAATTTTTCGAACCGTATTTGAGAAGAAAAAAAATTATTGCTTTTCATTAGTGGAAGTTAAGAACGGTAGTTCATAGTTCTTAATCCAAAATGCAGTGGTCAAAAATCCTTCAACGAGCTGCCATAACGAGCATAACGAGTCAGGGCGCAGCAGGAATAATTATGGGAATGAGGGATAACTTGCTCAATGTTGGAATAAACGGTGTACACGGTATACACACATGACATTGACACAACCCAGTGAGGAACAACCAGAATCTAGACGTCTAGGGGGGCGGAACTCTAGGTTCTAGAACTCTTTGACGCACAGTAAATGAACCAGGTTAACCCCGGAACAGCGCAGATTTTACCCAGATACAGCCTGCCAGCGCCCCAGTCAGCTTTAAAACCTTTCAACCACACAGTTTTGGATTTTTACCTGAACGCCTTGACGGGGATTTCACCAACTTTTCGCCACAAAAACTGTTCACCGGGAAGCCAAAGAAGAAGAAGGTCAGCAAAGCGTTTCTGAAGAGTGACAAATTAAAGGAAAATCGTGAATAGAGGAGAAACATGAGAAGTGCAGATACTTCCATACAGGTGTACTGCGTGACACAATTAAGCAGTTAACATCCTATCATGCTCTATGGCATGAGTAACAATTCTGAGCGGGCCCAGTTGACCTTGATTTTAGATCAAGATGGCAAGAGGAAAAGATATAAGTGACTTGGAAAGAGGGTTCATTACTGGGGCACGGACGAGAGGAGCTTCAGTCACAAAGACTGCTCAACTGGCTAGTGTTTCAATAGGAACAGTGACTAAAGTGCCATCTGCATTTAGATCTATGGGAAAGACATCAGTAAACTGAGACAAAAATTATGGTCCAAAGCCCACATTCAATGACTGTGGTCCTTTAGTGCATTAGTGTGATACGTAAGGAAAAACAGAAGGCGGGAGACTGAAAATGTCAATGCAGTGAATGATCAGAATGGATCCATCAGCAACTACACCGAGAGGGATATTGTAGTAGGGTCCCAGTGCATAAACCCCTCGTTACAAAGACGAATGCACATTTGAAAGTTCCGTGGCTCAAAAACCATCGGCACTGGTCTATAGAGATGTGGAAAAAAGTGATAGGCAGATGAGTCATCCTTTACAACATTCAAAACAAGTAGGCGAGTGTATGCGTGGTGTATACCAAGAGAATGATAGAGGCCTGAATGCTTGACGCCTACAGTGGGGGTCCGGTCACTAGGGCTGTCAAAAAAAATATTAAGTTCGGAAACTATTCGGAAATCTTTTTTTTTTTTTTTTTTTTTTTAAACCTTCGAACCTAAATTTGAGCATTCAAATATTAGTTTTGGATCCCGCGTTTTGTAATTAACATAAACATACAGGCTTTAAAGTAATAATCTCGAAGATTTTCATTAAAATAAATGTCTGTTAAGTCACTATCTATCGCCAAATTAGGTAACACAATGGTGATTGAGCCTATTATTATATTAATTTATATTAGTATAATATAATAATTTATGATTAAAGAACTGGGTGTCTGTGGCGACATTCCCGAGAAAAAATCACAAGCGGCGCATAGTTAGTGACGCGTTTTCCATCACCCATCAGTGGTTGGTCCGCCAGAGAGGGTAGGCGAAGCTAATGCAACAGGCTTGTTCTTCAACTCAGTTGTGTGTGAGCGGTGTACTGCTTTTTCCGGTGTCTGCTAGCGTTGCAATAACGGGGGGGTTATGGAACCCTAAAACGTTTTTGTGTAACATGAGAGGTCATATTATTTGTTGATGTAGATTTCGTATTACATTTGATGACAATGTAATGTTACTAAATTACATAGCCTAGCTATTTGCACGCTAGCTACCGGACCATGTCAAGAAAGGCAACATTAGTTTAGACAACGTTGCGCACAGTATCCATCTCTCATATCAGGTAACGTTGCGTTAGCTAGCTAGCTAATGTAATTAACACAATTTAATGTCAGCTAACAATTAGAAAAAATGCTAGCTAATGCTACCGACTGGTACCGACCTCGCAAAACGTCTCTCGAATGCAATGCTACCTTGTTGCAACGTTACAATGTAGCTAACTAAAGGTCAGTTCAGATCAATGATTCGCAACAAGACTGGATGCAACTTGCAAAATTCCAAGATGTCTGATTGTAAACGTTCTAACTGCACTTGACAAGGTGGGTCTTTTGAGAGCCCAGGCAACGGCTTCAGACGCTCTGCAACTAACCAATTCACACTGCTGCAATTTTCTCTGCAACATTCTAAAACCATTTCGGCTCGTTGCGAATCATTGATCTGAATTGGCCTTAACGTTACCATTATTTACATTGCCATCAAGTTCATCAGTATATTATAATGATCGGAATAACGCCGTCTTTACACAGAGCATTAACCAGGGGTATAGGTGGAACAGAGCCAGGTCTGATTTCAGTGTAAAATGTCAAACCGGAGATAACTAAATAAAAGAATACAGCAGTAGCCTATGGATTAGCGTTATTATTTTATTACGCTTCCTCATATGGTCCTTCAGCCATGTCCTTTTTTGATGAAATCTCCTTTGTTTTTGTTTTATTATTCTTGTTCTGATTGCTAATTTAACACCCAGCTCCGCTTTATTCTCAAACAGTTTGCTAGCAAAACCAGAAACACCAGCGGTAACATTTTGCAAGGCAGTTGTTTCAAAAATATTACACGACAATCATTCACGAGAAAGACTGTTTAGTGTGCACGAGATACATAACTGTACGAGCCACAGTGAATCCTGCGAATTCTTCTCTGCAGTGTAAAGATGTTCATACCAGGCAAAAGGTGGATAAAGAACGTCTGTGGAAATTGATCATCTCTACCCCAGGTCTGCTACAGAATTTTAACCCAGCTCGGCAGTGTAAAGGCAGCTTAAGTTAGCCTAATGTTAGACAATGAATGAGTGTGTACATAACATTACTTTTATAACAACCATTTTTTATTCAGTAAATAGTAAGTGTTATAGTGTTATATATGACGTCACACAGGCAACACTGGTTGGATCCGGTTGGATCTCTGGGAAGTGAGGTCCAAAAACACACCTGTAATTACTGCTTTTCGCCATTGGTACCGCCAAAGAGAACGAAACCGAAATCTTCGAGATTGTAACTTTAATTTCATGCGACGAATCATGTTCATGCACGCAAAGTTCATTTCCTGTGCTAACGTTACTGGTCGGCTAACAATTTAGGCTAAATAATGTTCCAATGGCAGGCTATGTTACCTTTATGTTCTGAAGATTTTCATCAAATTGGATGATGAAAGAAGTTAAACTAAACAGAGTAAGTAATTTATGTTGTTTTAGGCTACATGTATTAGCCGTTTGAATAGTTTTTGTGTTAAGAAATAAACAGGGATTTCCTATAAACAATCATTTCCCTATTATTGTGATTAATAAATGCCGAGTTGTGGCAAATTACATCCATGAGAAAGTGCTTTATTCATTTGTGCATTAGGCTATAGAAACTGCAGGGGGCTCATTAATAAAATTAACTTGCGTGTGCATACGTCAAGTGAAGACCTGACGTACAGCCACAACCGTTTCCACGGTCAAATCGAGTCATGTTGAAATTTTATAAATCACTACTTTGATGTGTTTTCTACGTACGCGCCACACAGTTGATCTAAAATACGTTCCATAAATTAGGCCCCAGATGTAGTAACCTAGTATGAAAGTCCTCTGAAACCGATGTCCTCTATTCTACTGACCGCTTGTGGAAAATAACGCGCAGGCCAGTCTAGAGGGAGCGTCACGTGCATATTGCACCCGACAATAAGCAGCTTATTTTTGTGAATTGTAGGCAAATGATATTTGAATATATTCGAACGCTAATTACAAAAGCTAATTCGAACTCAAATTCATGGAACTTTTTACAGCCTTACCGATCACTGTGTTATGTCGTGGGGGTAATTTTCTTGGCATGGTTTGGGTCCACTTGTCCCCTTAGCGCGAAGGGTCACTGCAAACCAATACAAAGTTATTCTGAGTGATCACCCTTACTGTATGATGAAACATTTCTATCCTGATGGCAGTGGTCTCTTCCAGGATGACAATGCCCCATCCGCACGGAATGAGGGGTCACTGAATGGTTTTATGAGTACGAAAATGATGTATGATATGGTATGGCCTTTTGCAGTCACCAGATCATCTGTGAGACATGGTGTTGGGGGTATTATGGTTTGGGCATGTATGGCTGCAACAGGTACAAGCTCACTTGTCTTCACTGATAATGTAACTGCTGACAACAGGAAACAAATGAATTCAAAAGCACACAATAATCGTATGTGCTCAACCAGTCAAGCACAGCATGCAAAGAAAATGCAAAAAAGGACATCACTACTTTCATTTACACGCTATCAATATGTCCCAAAAATACCTGGTGCCCTGAAATAAGGGCGGGAGGGGGTTGAGGGGTGCTGTAATTTCCACATAGAGAAACAAAAGTGTCGAAAGTATCCTTTCCAATAAAACATTATGAAACTCACTGAATACATGTATATAAAATACAAAATCTTAAAATATGAACATTTACACTAATATTCAAGCTTCAAACAGCACTTGAATGTTCAGTAAAAAAGAAAAACGGGCTTTTGACAGCAGGCTCGTGTGTAAATGTCATGCTAACTACCCAGGCTAATGCCAAACCTAGTTCACAAATGCAGGAGCATGCATAAAATGGTGCATGTGCCATATTCAATAATTTCCCCTACAAAAACCAACATTATTTACTGTCACGTTGAGATCTGGGGTACTCAGTCAGTGAGAAAGATGCTCTTCCAGGGCTGATTCTTGGCCACTGGCCATTGTTCTGTGTGCTCTATTTGTGGTTGTAAGTAAGATCAACTGAGTGACAGGTTATCTGATCAGGAGTAGTGGGTGTGAATTTTCCATCTCTGAGATAAAGGGGGGGGGGGGGGGGGGGGGGTGCATCAAACCGTATGATGTCAGAGCGCTTAGGAACTATAAAAGGTGGTACCTATGGCAGTATCCCACAACGGCATCGCTGTCAAGATCACCTGTGAGAACGACATGAAGATGAAGTCTCCCATCATCCTCTGCTTTCTGCTGGCCTACGCAGGTGAGCCGTCCTCCTCTTCTGTAACATGGTTACATGCTAAACAGGGTTTCACACAGAAGGCTTTAAAGTCAGAATTCTGAGATTAAAGTCAGAATTCTGAGAATGAAGTCAGAATTCTGAGAATGAAGTCAGAATTCTGACTTTAATCTCAGAATTCTGACTTTAATCTCAGAATTCTGAATTTAAAGTCAGAACTCAAAAAAAATTTTTCACATGTGACCCTAATCCTATTCCGTATTTATTGGAGGAGGGGAATTAGCTGCTGAATTTATCTTGACTTTCCTGTCATATACAGTACATTTCCATCTATTCAGCCCCATCTGCTGGTTGTCTGTGTCACTGCATATGTCTAATGTTAATTTTTTTTAACTGCACCAGTGAAGTTTTCCTTTGGATGTGGAGACTATAGGGCTGGCCCTCTTGTTTGATGAGACCGACAGAGATGGAATCATCGATTTGCTAAATAAATAAGTAAATAAATAAAGAATTCCCCAGAGTGCAAAGCAGAGTAAAATTATCTCCATTTTGACATTAACGTAGAGGGGCCCATGCAGGCAAGGTATTCTTCCCGTTTACACTGAAACTGTGTAAGAACTCACTCTTCAGTAAACACTCTTCATTCTGCTGGTTGACAGCTTGCGCACAGTCTGGCCATTTCCACGGTGAGGGATTTTCAGAGACTGAGGATGATCTGGCTCTCCAAACTGAGATGGAGGTGAGCTTTCGCATCTATAGGACGGAGTGTGGCACAGTGGGTAAGGAACTGTGCTTGTAACCGAAAGGTCGCAGGTTCGATTCCCGGGTAAGGACACTGCCGTTGTACCCTTGAGCAAGGTACTTAACCTTAACCTGCATTGCTTCAGTATATATCCAGCTGTATAAATGGATACAATGTAAAGTGCTATGTAAAAAGTTGTGTAAGTCGCTCTGGATAAGAGCGTCTGCTAAATGCCTGTAATGTAATGTAATAAATGCTAATTTATCCAGAGCAACATAACACGGTTCACATTCAACCTATGATTCATTTAAACTGCCGGATATTTGCAGTGCTCGGACCAATCATGTCTGAACCCTCCACGGGAGTCATGGTTACATTATCCATTATGACCAATCATTTCTCAGTCCTCCACAGGAGTCACGGTTACGTTTTCCATTACGGCCAATCATGTCTCAGCCTTCCACGGGAGTCATGGTTACATTCAGCACTGGCATGTCCAGGGTTCAACTGCAGACCAATCAGCTTGTCGTTTACTGGGAGTAGCAAAAATTTCATGTTCGTTATAAAAGAGATAAACACCTTCTGCTCCTTTTTCCTCTCTTTAGAGAACACAGAAAATCCCTGGCACCTGTTTCATCTGCAAGCGTATCGTAGAGAAAGTCAAGCGCACTATCTCTAACGACGCTTCCAAGGTAACAACGTTAGCATTCGACCTGGTGCACCACGGTCAAATACAGCTATGCATGTGCTGACATAGGCTTGAAGGCCTTACATCCTGAACATCGGTGTCGAGGCCTTGAAAGCTGAGCTGAACTGTGGATGCTTTGCATCTTTTTTTCCAGCAAGAAATCGTAGAAAAGCTTCACCGTGTGTGCGAAATCCTGCCGAGATTTAAAACCAGCTGCAAGACACTGGTCAGCAAGTACATCGACAAACTTGCGACGGAGCTCGCGGCTGGCGATGACGTCAGAACCGCCTGTGTCAAAATTAAACTCTGCAGGTAAAGGCCAAATGTACCCACCTTTCTCTCTTTCTCTTTCAACCCAATTCGGGCGTTTTTGGGCCTCCTGAGGTACGCCAGCCTCGCCCGCACCTGTTCACAGGTACTGTAGTGGGAGAGTGTAGGGAAGTGAAACTGCCTGATGTATATTAGGGGTAAGAGGTCCCCAAATTAAAGACCCGCGCAAGAACAGTGTAAAGGGGTCCCATTGGGTGCTCACGTAAATGTTTTTTTTTTTTTTTACCCGTTCAAAATATTTTGCTTGCATTTCATGTTCTATGTAGCACAATTTAGAGTTTTATAAATTAACTTGTCTAGTTTACATGTCCGTGGTTATACTATGATCATTTTAATTGATTGCATATTTATATTGAATCAGAGATCCACGTTAGGTTGTCATATTGTAGACACAGTAGTGTGTTAAATAAGCAACTTTCTTTGACACTGGAGAAGCTGATAGAAAAAGGCATCAGATGCTTTTTATTATGTGGAGGTTGGGACCCTCAGTTAGTACATAGTAATTTTAACTTCAATATTTATCCTGTCAACAACATTTTTTTATGGTTTGCCAGCCAGTACACATGCAAATTAAATTCTGGCTGTAGGGGGTCAACAATATTCACAGGTATATGACATTTGAATCTAATTCTTTCCATTCCCCCTTTCTAGACCAAAAGTACTGTGGGAGTGAGGCTGAGTAGACAGGAAGAGGAAATGTCCAAGTTCCTAGACAGCGCAGAGCTCGCTCGCTCGCTCTCTCTCTCTCTCTCTCTCTCTCTCTCTCTCTCTCTCTCTCTCTCTCTCTCTCTCTCTCTCTCTCTCTCTCTCTCTCTCTCTCTCTCCCACACAGAGCATTTTCTCATTCTGTTCTTCTCATAATTAAAGGCTTAAGCAGACCCTGGCATCACTTGCTAAAGACAACAGGCATTACTTGCAGAAACCCTTGTAATGTTGCTCAATAAAACATGATTACAAAAAAAGCTATGTGTGTCTGTTCATTTTCCTTGTCACATCCGGGTTACGTAGGCCTACTTTACCTGCAATACTTCAACCGTCCACCACCAGAGTTTAGTTTTAAAAGGGCAAGTCCACCGTCAGCAACCAACGTGGGGCCCCACATGGGCTGGGCGGGAGGCATACATGAGGTTAAAAATGGTAACACACACACACAACCACGCACACACAAACATGACCACTAGGGTGCCTTGAGGGCAGAAAAGAGCATGCTTCATTTTTGCACTAATGTCAAACCAAAGGGCATTTGAGCTGCTGAAGTGCCCGTCTGGTGTGCCACTTGGGCAAAAAAATGAAACGTAGGGCATGAAACATAGTCCCTTTAGGGCATGGACCGACTCTTGTTAAATGAAGGTTTAAAAAAACAAAAATAAATACACGGGCACTTCAGCATTCAGAGAAAAAATGGCAAGGGTGCTGCAGTGCCTGTCCACCCCTGCCCCATCCTACCCCCCCGCCCATCTATGTGCAAAACACTGGGTGGCTCAGATATTTAACCTAAAATGGTAATCGGTTTTGAGGGAAATGGTGTGAATGTTCTGTCTCTGCAGTCACATGGGCACGTCTGCCCGCATGATGTCAGGGCGTTTAGAAACTATAAAAATGGCCTACCAGCAGCAGCGTGCCACAACGGCGTCGCTGTGGAGATCACCGGTTAGAAGGACATGAAGATGATGTCTCCCATCAAACTCTGCTTTCTGCTGGCTTTCGCAGGTGAGCCGTCCTCCTCTTTTGTAACATGCTCACTGTGTGCTCCTCCAATCAAAATGAGATTAAAACATGTAATACCGAAATTAGATAGTCTTTTTAAAACTGGGACCTTATTGGGAAGGAATTAGCTGCTGAATTTATCCTTACATTCCTGTCATATATTGTACATTTTTGTTTAGTTAGCCCCCCTGCACCAGCGAAAATTTTCATTGCTTATGGGGCTGCAGGGCTAGTGCACTGATTCCACACTGGCCCCCTTGTTTGGTGAAACCCAAAGAGATTAGCAAAAAAAATTAACAAAATACCCCTACAGGGCAAAAACATCTACATTTACCTCTAACTATAGGGCAAAAACATCTACATTTACCCCTAACTACAGGGCAGAGTAAAAAAATATCTCCATTTGGACATTAATGCAGAGGTGGTCGATTCAGGGAAGCCATTCTCCAGTAAACACTCTTCATTCTGTTGGTTGACAGCTTGCGCACAGTCTGGCTATTTCCACGGTGGTGGATTCTCAGAGACGGAGGATGATTTTGCTCTCCAAACTGAGGCAGAGGTGAGCTTTCGCATCTATAAATATGGGGGCCTCTGTGTGCCACCTTCTAAAATAGTACAAATCCAGAATCCAACATTTAAATGACCACATACATATATATATATATATATATATATATATATAAATGTATGTGTGTATATATATATATATATATATATATATATATATATATATAAAGGCTGTCAAAAGTGCCATGAAATTGAGTTCGAATATTAGCTTTTGTAATTAGTTAGAGTATATATATATATATATATATATATATATTCGAATATCATTTGCATATAATTCACAAATATAAGTTGCTTATTGTCGGGCGCAATATGCACGTGACGCTCTCTCTAAACTGGCCTGCGCGTTATTTTCCACACGCGGGCAGTAGAATAGAGGACACCGGTGAACTTTCATACTAGGTTACTACATCTGGGGCCTCGTTTATAAAACGTATTTTAGATCAACTGTGTGGCGCGTACGTAGAAAATCACGTCAAAGTAGTGATTTATAAAATTTCAACATTATTTGACCGTGGAAACGGTTGTGGCTCTACGTCAGGTCTTCACTTGACGTATGCACACGCAAGTTAATTTTATAAATGAGCCCCCTGCAGTTTCTATAGCCTAATGCACAAATGAATAAAGCACTTTCTCGTTGATGTAATTTACCACAACTCGGCATTTATTAATCACAATAATAGGGGAATGATTGTTTGTAGGAAATCCCTGTTTATTTCTTAACACAAAAACTATTCAAACGGCTAATACTTGTAGCCTAAAACAACATAAATTACTTACTCTTTTTAGTTTGTTTAACTTCTTTCATCAACAAATTTTATCAAAATCTTCAGAACAAAAAGGAAACATAGCCTGCCATGGGAACATTATTTAGCCTAAATTGTTAGCTGACCAGATCCGTTTAACGAAGTGAAAAAAGAGACTGGCTCGCGAGGCTAGCTGACCGGTAACGTTAGGTGTCCATGAAGCTGAACGTATCACGGAGGTTATCGGCAAGGAAAACCAGACGATCCACTTGCTCTGGGTCCAGGGCAGAACGTTTTTTGTTGACAGAGGAAGTCATAGACATATACTTAGACGCCGTATTGGCCTTCGGATCGTACGTCAACGTCGCCGCCACATTGGTCCAGACAAGACTGGCCTGTAAACAAATATAGAAGTAAACGGGGGAGCTGCGGTTTTTTTTGGATAAAAAGCACTATAACGTTTACGTTTCTCAACCGATTTCAGTGAATCGTTTTTATATTAAAGGGTTTATGATCTACGTGGAGCACAAACATGTTTTATCTCCAGTTACTTAGAATCTCGATAGTTAAAGCTATAATCGCTGCTAGACGCACAAGAGAGGAGTGTGTATCAACGTTAGGTTTACATGAACTGAATTAGGCCCTACTTACGTGGTGGAAAATAATTCATTGTCATAAGGAATTGCCACAGTTAATTTTAACTTGGTAAGCTGGCAATTCCTTATATAGATGTTACATATCATGTGTCAGCCCTCCATGCGATTCACGGCTACATTCTACATTGTGACCAATCGTGTTTTAGCCCTTCATGGTTACATTCTACATTGGCATGTCCAGGGTTCAATTCCAGACCAATCAGCTTTTCACATACTGTGTGTGACTACAGTGTCATAGTCATTATGAAAGAGCTAAGTCCCTCCTTCTCCTTCTTCCTCTCTTCCAGAAAATCCCTGGCGTCTGTTTCGTCTGCAAGCTCATCATGAGGAAAGTGAAGACAATTATCTCTGAAGGAGACTCTAAGGTGTCAACATCAGCATCCGAACTCGTGTATCATACCTGCAGAGATCAGTCAGAATCAGGGCCAATTCAGAGTCACAGTGCCAATTCAGAGTCACAGTGCCAGAATCAGGTCCAATTCAGAGTCACAGTGCCAGAATCAGGGCCAACTCAGAGTCACAGTGCCAATTCAGAGTCACAGTGCCAGAATCAGGTCCAATTCAGAGTCACAGTGCCAGAATCAGGGCCAACTCAGAGTCACAGAGTCAGAATCAGGGCCAATTAAGAGTCACAGAGCCAGAATCTGTGCCAACTCAGAGTAACAGAGTCAGAATCAGGGCCAATTCAGAGTCACAGTGCCAGAATCAGGGCCAACTCAGAGTCACAGAGTCAGAATCAGGTCCAATTCAGAGGCACAGTGCCAGAATCAGGGCCAACTCAGAGTCACAGGGCCAGAATCTGTGCCAACTCAGAGTCACAGAGTCAGACCTCATTACAGTGTGAGTTTGCAGTCAGTGTTTCCGTGTGAACAGAAGTCCACACAGCTTTTTGTGTGTTTTACACAGGCTTGAGGAAGCTTTACGTCACGGATCAGCTGTCTCACGCTAAGTCACACTGTGAATGTTTCGCACCTTTTTCTTTCAGGAACAAATCGTGAGCAAGCTCCAGACTGTGTGCAGCCGGATGCGATTTGTGAAACGCATCTGCATGGGACTGGTCAGGAAATGGAGCCAGCGACTAGCGGACGAGCTCACGGCTGGCGATGACGCCAGAACCGCCTGTGTCAAAATTAGACTCTGCAGGTAAAGGCCAAATGTACCCACCTTTCTCTCTTTCTCTTTCAACCCAATTCGGGGCCTCCTGAGGTACGCCAGCCTCGCCCGCACCTGTTCACAGGTACTGTAGTGGAAGAGTGTAGGGAAGTGAAACTGCCTGATGTATATTAGGGGTAAGAGGTCCCCAAATTAAAGACCCGCGCAAGAACAGTGTAAAGGGGTACCATTGGGTGCTCACTTAAATGTTTTGTTTTTTTTACCCGTTCAAAGTATTTTGCTTGCATTTCATGTTCTATGTTGCACAATTTAGAGTTTTATAAATTAACTTTGTCTAGTTGACATGTCCGTGGTTATACTATGATCATTTTAATTGATTGCATATTTATATTTATACAGAGATCCACGTTAGGTTATGTCATATTTTAGACACAGTAGTGTGTTAAATAAGCAACTTTCTTTGACACTGAAGAAGCTGATAGAAAAAGGCATCAGAAGTTTTTTTATTATGTGGAGGTGGGGACCCTCAGTTAGTACATAGTCATTTTAACCTCAATATTTATCCTGTTAACAACATTTTTTTATGGTTTGTCAGCCAGTACACACGCAAATTAAATTCTGGCTGTAGGGGCTCAACAATATTCACAGGTATATGACATTTGAATCTAATTCTTTCCATTCCCCCTTTCTAGACGAAATGTACTGTGGGAGTGAGGCTGAGCAGACAAGAAGAGGAAATGTCCAAGTTCCTGGACAGCGCAGAGCTCTCTCTCTCTCTCTCTCTCTCTCTCTCTCTCTCCCACACAGAGCATTTTTTCATTCTGTTCTTCTCATAATTAAAGGCTTAAGCAGACCCTGGCATCATTTGCTAAAGACAAAAGGCATTACGTGCAGAACACATTCTACTGTCGCTCAATAAAGCATGATTACAAAAAAAGCTCTGCGTGTCTGTTCATTTAGCTTCTCACGCCCGGGTTACTGACTTTACCTGCAATACTTAAGCCCATTAGACACCAGTCAATTTCCCACAGATTACTGATAATTTAAAAAGTAACGTGTATTTTCAACAATATTCAGAACAGAATTGCAACACATCATATTTACACTGAATTATGACAATTATTTATGATAATAACAATTGACAACAAGGGAAATATTTATATATTAGATACAATGCTAAGCATGAGTAACTATGCGCTTATTAACGTAGGATCTGAATTTGACAGTCTGCTGACTAAAGCACTGCAAGCTAAGTAGTTCGCTAAAGCAAGTGAACTGTAAAAAGGCCTGCATGGTAGGCCTAGTGCAAAGATGAATTCGAATTTCCGAATTGAACCAAATGTAATGTGGCTTCACCGTCTCACAAGTTAGCAGCTACCTAGCTAGCTACAGTGCTTTGTTAGCTACTTTCATAGCTAACAAGGCTACTAAGCAGTGGCACTGTTCTGTGCCACGAAAGCCGTTTTTACACTGCCGAGCCGGGTTAAAATGCTGTAGCAGACCCAGGGTAGAATTAGTGATGATCAATTTCCAACGCCGTTTGTGGGAAAAACAGGGCCCAGCCTGGGCCAGAAGCGCTGGGGGTTCTCCTCACACGGTTGAATGCTTCTTCAAAATATACACTTCACAGAGTCTGATGTAACTGGATTTATTGCAGGTGATTCAAAGATTACATGCAAGAACCCGGGCTGATCTGCGCATATCAAATACAAACAAGCACTCCACAAGACAATCACAAAGACAAACAAAACACACACAAAACACAGACAAGACACACTGAACTCCCTTGGGGTCGAACACTCCCTTTTATCCTATCTTATAAGCTCCTCCTGTTGTGGAGCTTAAGCTTGGCCTTTCCCACATGCTTATATCATTTTACTTGACTCATTCCCATATACCATTGTTTCCCATTTTCTGCCCAGATTTTACACCATTGTTTCCAAGCCCTCTTCCTTTCTTATATAAAAAAGTGTTCATTTCCCCTTTCTTACATAAGACAGGTATTAAGTTAAGTTTAGTTTATTGTCATTCCTTCTCCTTACAGGTTATGCAAAAAGCAGAATGAAATATAAGTGCCCCCGGGGCCATAGTGCAATACCTAAAAACAAAAAATTAAACAAGCAATAAAAACAGAATGTACAACAACAATATCAGCAAACTTAAAAACTTCACTTAAGATGGAGTGTAAATAAAACAGCAGAGTGTCTGACTGTTAAAGTGCTGAAGTGCTTATGTAAGTCTAAAAAAAACCTTCAGGTAGGACAGTTCAGGAGACCAACAGCCTGTGGAAAAAAGCTGTTTTTGAACCTGGTAGTTCTGGTCTTGATACACCTTAGCCTTCTTCCAGAAAGCAGCGGGTCAAACAGTCCTTGAAAGGGGTGCGAGGAGTCCTTCATGATGCTGCGGGCTTTTCTTTTACACCTTTCTGTGTAAATGTCCTTGATGGCGAGGAAACTGGTTCCGGTGATGTACTGGGCCGATTTCACAAACCGCTGCAGGGCCTTCCTGTCTGCAGCTGAACAGTTCCCATGCCAAACAGTAATGCAGCAAGTCATTATGGACTCTATGGTACACCGGTAAAACCTGGAGAGAATAGATGTGCACAGCCCAGCTCTCTTTAGCCTTCTTAGGAAGTACAGGTGTTGTTGTGCCTTCTTCACTAAGGAGGAGGTGTGCTGGCTCCAAGAGAGATTGTCTGTGATGTGCACCCCCAAGAACTTAAAACTGTGTACTGTCTCCAATTGTACCATCGACCTGTAGGGGGGAGTGAGTCGCTCCAGCCCTCCTGAAATTGACAATCATCTCCTTTGTCTTGTCGACATTCAGAGAGAGGTTGTTGTCTCTGCACCAGATCTCAAACTGTCTCACCTCGTCCCTGTAGGCGGATTCGTCGTTGTTGGTGATGAGCCCCACGACTGTGGTGTCATCAGCATACTTGATGATGTGATTGCTCTGGTGTATAGTGACACAGTGGTGGGTTAACAGTGTGTACAACAGTGGGCTCAGCACACAGCCCTGGGGGGCTCCAGTGTTCACAGTAGCGGTAAAAGATTCAAGAAATCAGAGAATCACAGAAATCAGACCCGGCTGTGCTCCACCTATCCCCTGGGGTTAATGCTCTGTGTAAAGACGGCTTAAGTTAACTAACGTACCAGTAACTTGTACATAGGCAAACAGAAAACAATGCACACCGAGCAGGAGTAGAGGAGTCATATTCATACAGAGACATGCGCGTCCATTTGTCCCAAACATTATGATGGGGACTATTTGTAAAAAGTGCTGTCATTTTTACATGGGGAAACTAAAATGTATAAAATACGCTTAAATAAAAGCTTAGAATGGGCACTTTTAGCACAAGTGAATAGTTTTGTTACAAAAACTGTGAAGTACAGAGCCAAATAAAGAAAAATATGTCTGTGTCCCAAATATAATGGAGCTCACAATATAAATTTATGCATGCATCAATAGTCAATCATATTTCTTACAAAAAAAATTACTTCTTGTAATCTTTGGATGAAGGGTATTCTATCCGTGTGAAATGTTTTGCACTGACCATTTTTTGTGTGGTCTATCGACTGTGAGTGTGATCTATCACCTAAAATGGTAATCCATTGCGGGGAGCAGATGTGTCTGGTAAATTGGACACATCTGACTGAGTGATGTCAGAGCATTGAGAAACTATAAAAATCAGCACCAGTGGCAGTATCATTACAGGCATTTGGCAGACGCTCTTATCCAGAGCGACAGTATCTCATAACAGCATCATTGTCGAGATCACCTGTAAGAACGGCATGAAGATGAAGTCTCCCATCATCCTCTGCTTTCTGCTGGTCCACGCAGGTGAGCCGTCCTCCTCTTCTGTAACATGGTTACATGCTAAACAGGGTTTCACACTGAATGCTAACAGGTCAGAACTCTGACCGTGAGCTCCACCAATCATAATGAGAATAAACATGGAACACTGACATTAGATTGTCATGTATAGTACATTTCTGTCTATATAGCCCCCCTGCACCCATGAAGTTTTCCATTGTTTGTGGGGACTGCAGCGATAGTGCATTGATTCCACACTGGTCCTCTTGTTTGGTGAAACCCCAAGAGACGTCATCATAGATTAGCAAAAAACCTGACATTGGATGAGGTTAATTTAGCCCCTGCAGGGCAAAAATATCTGCATTTACCCCTAAGTGCAGGGCAAGAGTAAACATATCTCAGTTTTGATATTAATGCAGAGGGACCACGTAGGGAAGCCATCCTTCCCATTTACACTGAAACTGTGAAAGAGCTCACTCTTCAGTAAACACTCTTCGTTCTGCTCATTGACAGCTTGCATACCATCCGGCCATTTCCACGATGAGGGATTCTCAGAGACGGAGGATGGTCTGGCTCTCCAAACTGAGGTGAAGGTGAGCATTTGGATCTGTGAATCGGGATGGCAGGTGTGCCATCCGTCAACTTACGCCTTGGCGGAGCATGGTCCATACTTATACAGCACCGAGAGCTTGGCGCTTTTCAGGGTTTCCCACAGAAGTAACTGCAATGACCACAGACTCTCAGCCCCTTAAGAACATTAACTTCTGTGTCTTACCGCAAGTAAACAGACAGAATTTCACATGTCCACACAATAAAGCCCCAAACTTGGGTTATTTTGCGTTTATTTATTTATTTTTGGGCATTTGGATGATGGTAAATTTCTCACCATTTTTGGGACTTGCAGATCAAAAAATAAAAATAAAAAATAGACTGCCGGTGGGAGAATTGAATGGCCTTCAGAATATTTTGGTAGTTTGTTAATAATTATTTTTGCCCATTTTTTATGATCTAAAAAAAATATCCGTAATTTTAAAATGCAAATTGCTAACAACTAAGTGGTTAGCAACCCAACGCACACACAGGGCTATATTTCCAGCGAAAATTCATATGAGCATTGTAGATTGTGAACATGTATGAAAAAGGTGTTTTCCACTGATTTTACTACTCTCAATGATACTTTTAAATCAGACTCGATTAAACAATCCTTAAAAAACACAGCCTCTATTTGGAATTGTATACCTCATTCTACCATTTCTTTTACCAAACAAATGTTTAATCTTTAATCTATAAACCCCCCCCACAAGTATTATATATAGAATAATATGGACATTTTATGCAAAAACAAATGATTGTTTTATGGGAAATGACTTTCCAAAGTCATCTCAGTGTGCCAGCTTCTTAATGCCCAGGGTTGCTTGCTGACTTATTCTGAATTTTTATTTAAATATCCCTGTTAATCCATTACATTACATTACAGGATTTTAGCAGACGCTCTTATCCCTAGCAACTTACACACCTTTTTACATAGCATTTACGCTGCATCCATTTAGACGGCTGGATATATACTGAAGCAAAGTTGCAGGGTAAGTACCTTGCTCAAGGGTACGATGGCAGTGTCCTACCGGGGAATCGAACCTGTGACCTTTACATGTAGGTTACAAGCCCAGCTCCTTACGCATTATAATGCACTGCTGCCCAGAATGGGATGGAAAGGAATTTGCTGTAGTTATAGATGCTCTTCCCTCTGGGGTTGTGATGCTCTTCAGGGGTGTAGTTTTGACTCGGCTCAGGCTCCTGTAGTTCCTCTGGGTCCAGCTGAGGCTGCCATTGGTTGGATATACTTTGCTGCACAATTTTAAAATAATAATCGCAGTGTATGAGCTTTATTGCAGAAATATGCTTGAAATAATTTAGAAAACACTGGATAACATACAGCTTGTTTCATTTGTGTGAGCTAAATTAGCCAATATTGTTTGTTGTAACTTGGCCTAATTTTGACATTTTTGCATGTTTTGCTGAGATAGTAATTTGCCCAGAGATACATAATGCAGTTTACATTATTACAGGCATTTAGCAGACGCTATTATCCAGAGCGACTTACACAACTTTTTTTTTTTTTACATTTTTACATTGTATCCATTTATACAGCTGGATGTGTACTGAAGCAATGCAGGTTAAGTACCTAGCTCAACGCTACCCAGGAATTGAAACCCTTTCTCTCTGGCCAATGCTCCGACCAATCATGTCTCAGGCCTCCACGGGAGTCATGGATACGTTCTGCACTGGCAGGATCGGGGTTCAGTTTTGAACCAATTAGCTCATCATTTACTGTGAATAGCAAAAATGTCATGATCGTTATGAAAGAGCTAAGTCCCTCCTACTCCTTCTTTTTCTGTTTAGAATGGGCAGAAAATCCCTGGCGTCTGTTATATCTGCAAGCTTATCATGACGAATGTCAAGGCCTCTATCCCCAACGGAACCCAGGTAACGGCATTAGCATCTGACCAGGTCTACCCTACCTGCAGAAAGCTTCAGAGATCAGTCAGAATCAGGGCCAATTCAGAGTCACAGAGCCAGAATCAGGGCCAATTCAGAGTCACAGAGCCAGAATCAGGGCCAAATCCGAGTCTCTGAATCAGACCTCATTTCAGTGTGAGTTTGCAGTCAGTGTTTCAGCTCTCACCAGGGCCTCATATGGAGTGTAAATACTTTAACACTTTAGATGCTGGTGAAATATGAAATTACTCACTCCTTAAGATTCTTGGGAATTTTATTCAAAGCAGCCAAATGTACAATTGTGTGGTAAAGGAGCTTATTTTGAGCCCAAATACCCATCAGCCCAAAGGCTATGGTTTCCCTATACAAAATATGAGTTTTTTCATGTCTGGGAGTTATATGGCATTTAATGACAGAATACAGGGATTCAAGCAGGAACTCTAGCCTGGCATGGTTCAGTACAATTGTGAAAAATGGATTAGCTACAGATGTAGACACAACAAATGACATAGCAAAATCTTATTTTAGTCAGAATCAATGTTAGCTCTTCTAGCTAGCTATATTAGATATGCTGATCCTTGTTTGTTACCAATCAGTTAGCGAGTAGCTATTTTTGCAGCTATTCCTGCTGTAACCAGTTAGCAGGCTGGCTAATATTTGTGTGCAAACAAAATTCCATACAGCTTTTAACGTGTTTACACAGGCTTGGAGGCTTTACACCATGGATAGCTGTCTCCAGTGGTTAAGAGCTAAGCTGAACTGTGAATGTTTTGTGGGTTTTTTTTTTTTTCAGCCAGTGATTGAGAAAGCGCTTCACAAAGTGTGCGACACGATGAATTTCTTTATAAGAAGCATCTGCAAGGTAGTGGTCAGCAAACACTTCATGCCACTAGTGGACGAGCTCATGACTCCCGATGGGCCCCGTAAAGCCTGTAAAAAAATTCATCTCTGCTGGTGAGGACTGACTTTACACCCCTTTCTTTTCTTTTTTCATTCAATCCTGTTTGGAAGCGTTCGGCTGTGTGAGGCACACCTTTCTGTCACACCCACACCATGTACACAGGTTCTGAAGCGGGAAAGTGGAAGTGTAGGGAAGTGAAACTGCCTGATGTATATTAGGGGTAAGAAGTCCCCAGACTAAAGAACCCCTCAAGAGCTCTGTAAAGGGGTCCCATAGGGTATTGTTCAGGCAAATAAAATTCTGGCTTCAGGGCCTAGGAATATTCACAGGATATACGGTACCTGGAATCAAGATCTTTTTATTCCCTCTTCATAGGTGGAGCCCATTGCAAGGACGAGTGTGAGCAGGCAGGAAGAGGACATGTCCCAAGTTCCCGGACAGTGCAGAGCTCTCTCTCTCTCTCTCTGTCTCCCACACAGAGCATTTTCTCATTCGGTTCTTCTCATAATTAAAAGCTTAAGCAGACCCTGGCATCACTTGCTAAAGATAAAAGGCGCTACTTCCAGAAACTATTCTACTGTCGCTCAATAAAGCATGATTACAAAAAAAGCTCTGCGTGTCTGTTCATTTAGCTTCTCACGCCCGGGTTACGGACTTTACCTGCAATACTTAAGCCCATTAGACACCAGTCAATTTCCCAAGATTACTGACAATTTAAAAAGTAACATGTATTTTCAACAATATTGAGAACAGAATTGCAACACATCATATTTACACTGAATTATGACAATTATTTATGATAATAACAAATGACAACAAGGGAAATATTTATATATTAGATACAATGCTAAGCATGAGTAACTATGCGCTTATTCATGTAGGATCTGTATTAGACAGCCTGCTGACTAAAGCACTGCAAGCTAAGTAGTTAGCTAAAGCAAGTGATCTGTAAAAAAGGCCTGCATGGTAGGCCTAGTGCAAAGATGAATTTGAATTTCCGAATTGAACCAAATGTAACGTGGCTTCACCGTATCACAAGTTAGCAGCTACCTAGCTAGCTACAGTGCTTTGTTAGCTACCTTCAAAGCTAACAAGGCTACTAAGCAGTGGTGCTGTTTTGTGCCACGAAAGCCGTCTTTACACTGCCGAGCCGTGTTAAAATGCTGTAGCAGACCCGGGGTAGAATTAGTGATGATCAATTTCCAATGCCGTTTGTGGGAAAACAGGGCCCAGCCTGGGCCAGAAGCGCTGGGGGTTCTCCTCACACGGTTGAATGCTTCTTCAAAATATACACTTCACAGAGTCTGATGTAACTGGACTTATTGCAGGTGATTCAAAGATTACATGCAAGAACCCGGGCTGATCTGCGCATATCAAATACAAACAAGCATTCCACAAGACACTCACAAAGACAAACAAAACACACACAAAACACAGACAAGACACACTGAACTCCTCTGGGGTCGAACACTCCCTTTTATCCTATCTTATTAGCTCCTCCTGTTGTGGAGCTTTAGCTTGGCCTTTCCCACATGCTTATATCATTTTACATGACTCTTTCCCATATATCATTGTTTCCCATTTTCTGCCCCATTTTCTTTTTAAATAATTTAGAAAACACTGGATAACATTTCTTTAGAATACAGCTTGTTTCATTTCTGTGAGCTAAATTAGCCAATATTGTTTGTTGTAACTTGGCCTAATTTTGACATTTTTGCATGTTTTGCTGAGATAGTAATTTACCCAGAGAAACATAATGCAGTTTACATTATTACAGGCATTTTGCAGACGCTATTGTCCAGAGCGACTTACACAACTTTTTTTTTTTTTACATTTTTACATTGTATCCATTTATACAGCTGGATGTGTACTGAAGCAATGCAGGTTAAGTACCTAGCTCAACGCTACCCAGGAATTGAAACCCTTTTTCTCTGGCCAATGCTCTGACCAATCATGTCTCAGGCCTCCACGGGAGTCATGGATACATTCTGCACTGGCAGGATCAGGGTTCAGTTTTGAACCAATTAGCTCATCATTTACTGTGAGTGGCAAAAATGTCATGATCGTTATGAAAGTTAAATCCCTCCTACTCCTTCTTCTTCTGTTTAGAATGGGCAGAAAATCCCTGGCGTCTGTTACCTCTGCAAGCTTATCATGAGGAAAGTCAACGCATCCAAGGTAACGGCATTAGCATCCGACCAGGTCTACCATACCTGCAGAAAGCTTCAGAGATCAGTCAGAATCAGGACCAATTCAGAGTCACACAGCCAGAATCAGGGCCAATTCAGAGTCACACAGCCAGAATCAGGGCCAATTCAGAGTTACACAGCCAGAATCAGGGCCAATTCAGAGTCACAGAGCCAGAATCAGGGCCAAATCCGAGTCTCTGAATCAGACCTCATTTCAGTGTGAGTTTGCAGTCAGTGTTTCAGCTCTCACCAGGGCCTCATAAGGAGTGTAAATACTTTAACACTTTAGATGCTGGTGAAATATGAAATTACTCACTCCTAAAGATTCTTGGGAATTTTATTCAAAGCAGCCAAATTTACAATTGTGTGGTAAAGGAGCTTATTTTGAGCCCAAATACCCATCAGCCCAAAGGCTATGGTTTTACCATACAAAATATGAGTTTTTTCATGTCTGGGAGTTATTTAATGACAGAATACAGGGATTCAAGCAGGAACTCTAGCCTGGCATGGTTCAGTACAATTGTGAAAAATGGATTCGCTACAGATGTAGACACAACAAATGACATAGCAAAATCTTATATTTAGTCAGAATCAATGTTAGCTCTTCTAGCTAGCTATATTAGATATGCTGATCCTTGTTTGTTACCAATCAGTTAGCGAGAAGCTATTTTTGCAGCTATTCCTGCTGTAACCAGTTAGCAGGCTGGCTAATATTTGTGTGCAAACAAAATTCCATACAGCTTTTAACGTGTTTACACAGGCTTGGAGGCTTTACACCATGGATAGCTGTCTCCAGTGGTTAAGAGCTAAGTTGAACTGTGAATGTTTTGTGGGTTTTTTTTTTTTTCAGGCAGTGATTGAGAGAGCGCTTCACGCTGTGTGCAACACGATTAATTTCCTTGTAAGAGGCATCTGCAGGGGAGTGGTCAGCAAATACTTCATGCCACTAGTGGACGAGCTCATGACTCGCGATACGCCCAGTCAAGCCTGTAAAAAAATTCATCTCTGCTGGTGAGAACTGACTTTACACCCCTTTCTTTTCTTTTTTCATTCAATCCTGTTTGGAAGCGTTTTGGCTGTGTGAGGCACACCTGTCTGTCACACCCATGCCATGTACACAGGTTCTGAAGAGGATAAGTTGAAGTGTAGGGAAGTGCCTGATGTATATTAGGGGTAAGAAGTCCCCAAACTAAAGAACCCCTCAAGAGCTCTGTAAAGGGGTCCCATAGGGTATTGTTCAGGCAAATAAAATTCTGGCTTCAGGGCCTAGGAATATTCACAGGATATACGGTACCTGGAATCAAGATCTTTTTATTCCCTCTTCCTAGGTGGAGCCCACTGCAAGGGCGAGTGTGAGCAGGCAGGAAGAAGAAATGTCCCAAGCTCCCCGACAGTGCAGAGCTCTCTCTCTCTCTCTCTCTCTCTCTCCCACACAGAGCATTTTCTCATTCAGTTCCTCTCGTTATCATAGACTGAAGCAGACCCTGGCATCACTTGCTAAAGATAAAAGGCGCTCCTTCCGGAAACTATTCTACTGTCTCTCAATAAAGCATGATTACAAAAAAAGCTCTGCGTGTCTGTTCATTTAGCTTCTCACTTCCGGGTTACGGACTTTACCTGCAATACTTTAGACACCCATTAGACACCAGTCAATTTCCCACAGATTACTGACAATTTAAAAAATAACGTGTATTTCCAACAATATTCAGAACAGAATTGCAACACATCATATTTACACTGAATTATCACAATAATTTATGATAATAACAAATGACAAAAAGGGAAATATTTATATATTAGATACAGTGCTAAGCATGAGTAACTATACGCTTATTCACGTAGGATCTGCATTGGACAGGGCGACATAGATCAGGAGGTAAGACTGATTGTCTGGCAGTCGGGTGGTTGCCTGTTCAAACCCCGCTCTGGGCGTGTTGAAGTGTCCTTGAGCAAGACACCTAACCCCTAACTGCTCTGGCGAATGAGAGGCATCAATTGTAAAGCGCTTTGGATAAAAGCGCTATATAAATGTAGTCCATTTACCATTTACAGTCTGCTGACTAAAGCACTGCAAGTTAAGTAGTTAGCTAAAGCAAGCAAACTGTAGAAAGGCCTGCATGGTAGTACAGGGTTTCCGCCAGTGTATTGCAAGCCGGGCGGCCCGCCGGGCATAAATTGACCCCCGCCGGGCCTAAGCATCGGGGAATTTTTTTTTTTTTTTTTAAATGTATTTTTAAGATGTTTTTTAAACTAGTTACAGTGGTGCGTCTTGGTTGGAAAGTTCACCAGCGACATCTGTTGGTTAAAACGTGAACGCACTATAGGATAACAGCAGGTCTGTTCTTTACTCTCATTGTGCATAGAGTGACGTTCAACACTTGACGCTTCCAACTATCACAAGCTAACGGTCAGGGGTCATCACCGTGTCGGGTTGTGACGGACTTTTTGGTCAAAATTTTTCCCACGGACATACAAAACTTGAAGTGGTGAAATATTACCAGAAACACACAATTGCATGCTATACCTCACAATGTACCATAGTACATATTTCAATATGCTACACAATTTATGATGATAGTAGTTCTAACATTAAAAAAACAGTGCTCTACCTTGTTATGACGAAAACTTGGAGACTGTAAAGTCAGCCGTTGTATATGGGCAGGTGGCAATCCTAAAACAGGCATCAATGCAGAATTTCGTGTTTGAGATTTAATATCGTTCATATGACTGAAACCTCGCTCACAGCTGCAGGTGTCTGGGCTTAATGTGAGCAGGAGTATTGCAAGTTTGCTCAATTCATTGTACTCCTTGCTGTTCTCAAACAGATTGCAATGTATACTATCATGGGAAAAAATTAACTTTTTTTCCCAATCAATTTATTTTTTTGCCACAGACACAGACAAGTCTTGCCACGGACACGCTTGTCCGTGTACGGACACGTTGATGACCCCTGCTAACGGTACCTAGCCAGGCACCATTTCTTTAGTAGGCTAACTAACCTCGTTACAAACTGTGTTATCACTTCATCTCGTCGGTAAGTACATTCTTTTAATACTAACTTAAGCAGTGTGTAGGTAACTTTAAACTAGTAGCATGAATGTAACGTTCGATACATTGTAACATTACATGATTTATTAATCGTCATCTAAATAACGACTTCACTTGTTTATTAATAACGTTAGCTTGGTGGCATTGATGTGCACGACAACGTGGTCATTTAGCTAACTTAGCTAGCTAGCCAAACAGTCAGTAACACAGATACATAGATATTTTGTTGTTGTTGAAATGTGCCCAGCATTCCAAGGCTGTACATTGTTGTAAGATTCAGTAGCCAATATGTAGGCAGTGTTGTGCAAATCCCGCTCTTACAGCTCGTTTCCAGCCCAAACCACTGCAAAGAGAGCAAACCTTTTTTTTGTTGTCAGTGACATTTCCTTCTGACATCTACGACGGCAATCGCAAACACGATTAGCTATTTCCATGGATAAAATCGCATTTATTATTATTATTTATTGGTAAAAACATTTACTTCATATCCAGGGAGATAGCCAACTACTTGCACGCTACATGACATGTGTAGCCATTTAGTAATACCATCGCATTTCAGGCTAGAAAATAACCCGTTAATCCAGAGAAATTGCTGAGTTGTCTTAGAATCTTTATCGCAACAGAATGTATCAAGGCTAGCAGCCCGGATCAAATTTGTTGTGACAGCTGCCGTCCACATGAGAACACATGAGAGAGGCTGCCTCAAGCGGCCAAAACCAGACTTCGTTTTTGAAGCTCATTTCCTGGTCTTGTTGTTCCTGGTTGCTCACTAGCGCCACTCAGAGACTGTAAAAGGCGCCACTGCGGCTCCAGGATAGATGTTTTCATATCCGATTTCCATGTAAGTCTACGGTACAAATGCGGTCAAAATACAAAGTCAATAATTTTTTCTCATGAGAACAAATAGTCACAATATGTGTATTTTATTCATCTTATGACTGTCCATGGGTCGATTTCATGATTTATTGTGTCATTTGGGCACTGTTATAATATTTGTTGTGGACCAATGAGGTACAGTTGACTGCAGATGACTAAAGCTACAGTAAGGGCCTACAGTCTATGGTCACTGGGGTGGGAGGTGGCGCCTCTTGGCCTTGACATTGTGGCTCCGGCCATGGTCCACCTGTGCGAAGTCAGGAAATGCAGGCATCCCGTTTCGTAGTGATTTCATTATGGCGCGTGCTATTTACAGCTGCACTAGACGACCATAAAATCATCCTCCTCTGAAGTTTTTCGGTAGCCGAGTCATTTTTACTATTTCCTTTAGCCTGCTTAACCAAATGATTAGTTGGCAGAAAGCGTAATCAGCTTGCTATATTTGGTAGTCCAGTAGCCTATGCTAAAACAGTTTGCAACTTCGGCTACCAAGCCATTTGACTAGCTAGCTAACCCTAAACTGCAAATATTCAATCTGTCAAACGTGTTTGACGGCTTGTCAATCGTGTACATTCCGTAAATGTCTACCTGGGCCATGCTTCACGCATGTGACAAAGCTACTGTAATCCCGATTTTGGGATAAGCACTGCAAAATTTTCACGAAGCGAATTAAGGTTTATTTGCTGAATAGCATACAACACACGATGAAATCATACACACAGAATTTAACGAAATTAACCATCTTTGTAAGACTAGCATTTAAGAGACCGACAAGAGCATTTAAGACAGTGGTTCTCAGAATCGGTCCTGGGGGCTCCTTGCGTATTATGGCTTTTTCTCCATTGGTTTTGATGATTAACAAGAAAAAAATAATAGTCTAATAATAATTAGAAATTCAATGTACATTATTTCTGTCTTCATGCACCAGGTGGAAAACTTGCTGTACAAAGTGCGTTGTCATCTTTACACGGCTGCAGTGTAAAAAGTATTCGGTAGAAAGTGACTTGCGAACGATCGGTCAGCTAGTGTCACCCAGCAAGTGAACACCACAAACGGCGATGGTAGCAGTTACTAGCTAGTAGCAGTTACTGGCTCATTAACTGACTGTGGCGAAAACCTACGACGACAACTTGCTCGGTTAACAGCAGACAGTTATACGAAAATGAGCCTAGTCAAATCACCAGTAGCCTACACATCTCTGATTGACTGACCATCAGTGTAGTCGATGTTCTTCCCCTGTGGTGCATATTGCTAATGCGTGAGCTAACCACAGATAGCCTACCTAAGCTCACTGGCAAGCTGATATGCTAGCTAAGCATATTCGTTTTGCTGAGAAACATAAATTGAAGATAACGGAACATAATTGTATTATTAATGTACAGTACAGTCACGGATGGAAATTAAACTCTGTAAATATTTGATAATATATTTTAAAACATAACGGCAGACAGTCAGCTAGCCTCAAGTTCGTTCTGCAATCGTTCGTTCAGGTTGATGGGCTTTTCCGCAACGGACTGTCAATCACATTGTAAAAATCACCGCTTAACTCTATGGTTTTGGCTCCAAATCGACAACATGGCCATTGAGCTTCAAAACGTGTTTTAGAGACCCACGGAGAGCAGAGACTGTAAAAAAATATGGACAAAGCTACTGTGACGTCAACCATTGACTCTACGTGGGTCTCTAAAACACATTTTGAAGCTCAATGGCGGGCGAGGCCATTTTCTCGATTTGGAGCCAAAACCATAGAGTTAAGCGGTCTTGTGATTTTTAGAATTTGATTGACAGTCCGGTGCGGAAAAGCCCATCAACCTGAACGAGGCTAGTTGACTGTCTGCCGTTACGTTTTAAAATATATTATCAGATGTTTACGGAGTTTAATTTCCATCTGTGACTGTACTGTGTCATGTAATCACGTTATATGTATGACATTAAAAATACAATTAGGCTATGTTCAGTTATCTTCAATTCATGTTTCTCAGCAAAACGAATATGCTTAGCTAGCATATCAGCTTGCCAGTGAGCTAGGTAGGCTATCCGTGGTTAGCTCACGAATTAGCAATATGAACCACAGGGGAATAACATTGACTACACTGATGGTCAATCAATCAGAGACGTGTAGGCTACTGGTGATCTGACTAGGCTAATTTTCGTATAACTGTCTGGTAGATCTGCTGTTAACCGAGCAAGTTATCGTCATAGGTTTTCGCCACAGTCAGTTAATGAGCCAGTAACTGCTACTAGCTACTCCATCGCCGTTTGTGGTGTTCACTTGCTGGGTGACGCTAGCTGACCGATCGTTCGCAAATCACTTTCTATCGAATAATAATTAACACTGTCAGCGGTGATTAACAAATCTACCAAGTATTTTAATAGCTGATCTGCAGGCGTGTAAATATGACAACGCACTTTGTACAGCAAGTTTTCCACCTGGTGCATGAAGACAAAAATGATGTAGCCTACATCGAATTTCTAATTATTATTATATTAGGCTATTATTTTTTTCTTGTAAATCATCAAAACCAATGGAGAAAAGCCAATAGACGCAAGGAGCCCCCAGAACCGATTCTGAGAACCACGGTCTTAAATGCCTAGCTTGTCGGTCTCTTAAATGCTAAAAACATGATCCTTTCTAAATGCCAAGATGGTTAATTTCGTTAAATTCTGTGTGTGATTTCATCGTGTGTTGTATATTCAGCAAATGAACCTTGAGACTTCGCTTCGTGAAACTGAAAAAGTGTTTATCCCAAAATCGGAATTATAGTAGCCTAGCTTTGTCACATGCGTGAAGCATGGCCCAGGTAGACATTTACGGAATGTACACGACTGACAAGCCGTCAAACACGTCTGGCAGATTGAATGTTTGCCGGTTAAGGTTAGCTAGCCAGCCAAATGGCTTGGTAGCCGAAGTTGCGAACTGTTGTAGCATAGGCTACTACTGGACTATCAAATATAGCAAGCTGACTACGCTTTCTGCCAAGTAATTATTTGGTTAAGTAGGCTAAAGGAAACAGTAATAATGACTCGGCTACCGAAAAACTTAAGAGGAGGATTATTTTATGGTCGTCTAGTGCAGCTGTAAATAGCACACGCCATAATTAAATCACCACGAAATGGGATGCCTGTATTTTCAGACTTAGCACAGGCGGACCGTGACCATAGACTGTAGCCCCTTCTGTAGCTCAGTCCTTCGCAGTAATCCGGAAGTGACGCAAGCTGTACCTCATTGGTCCAGAACAAATATTGGCACTGTGCCCAAATGACGCAATAAATCATGAAATCGACCTATGGACAGTCATAAGACGAATAAAATACACCTATTATGATTATTTGTTCTTGTGAGAAAAAATTATTGACTTTGTATTTTGATCTCATTTGTACCGTAGACTTACATGGAAACCGGATATGAAAACACCTATACTGGAGCCATCCGTAGTGGCGCTAGTGAGCAACCAGGAACTACAACACCAGGAAATGAGCTTCAAAAACGAAGTCTGGTTTTGGCCGCTTGACGGAGAGTCAATGGTTGACGTCACAGTAGCTTTGTCCATATTTTTTTACAGTCTCTGGCTATTTTTTACAGTCTCTGGTCTCTGGGCTGCCTGCGTGCCTGCCTCCCCCAAGGCGTACGTCATTGTTTTGCAATGCGCAGCTGTCGTAAAAACATGCTGGCTTCGATAAGCGGAATCAATAAGCTCGGAGCCATACGATTCCAATGAATAGGACAACTTGGAACCGGTTCGCGATTCCCATCCCTATTTAAATGTGCCCAGCATTCCAAGGCTTGTTGTAAGATTCAGTAGCCAATGAGGACTTGAATACAAGTTTTTTGTAGAGTGCAAAAACTTTGATATTATTTTAATTTCTTTTGTTGTTGTTGAAATGTGCCCAGCATTCCAAGGCTGTAAGAATCAGTAGCCAATCAGGACTTTTTCAAGTCTTTTGTAGACTGCAAAAACTTTGATATTATTTATTTTAATTTAATTTCCTTTGTTGTTGTTGAAAACACAGCATTCCAAGTCTGTACATTGTTGTCAGATTCTTTGTAAGACTATGCTATGCTGTAAATAGGTACAGTTGTAAATACATTTTTTTAAATGCGTGTTGAATAAATGACTTATAACAACATTCACATTACGTAGTTATATTTTCAAATCTCCAGTCAGCTTTTAGCACAGACTTAATGTAGGGCCCTATGGAATCTGTGTTATAGCTTTTTTAAATTCTCAATTCCACGATTCCGTCCGTGATTCTGTTATCACAGAAACTATAGGGCCCTACCTTAATCCTGCCATCAGTCTGTCACTGGCTCGCGCCGGGCCCCCATCAAAAAAGACACTTGGCCGCCGGCCCCCGTCAAAAGATACTTGCCACCGGGCCTAACAACTTACCTGGGGGAAACCCTGCTCTATGGTACACCTGTAGAACCTGGAGAGAATAGATGTGCACAGCCCAGCTCTCTTTAGCCTTCTTAGGAAGTACAGGCATTGTTGTGCCTTCTTCACTAAGGAGGAGGTGTGCTGGCTCCAAGTGAGATTGTCTGTGATGTGCACCCCCAAGAACTTAAAACTGTGTACTGTCTCCACAGTTGTACCATCGACCTGTAGGGGGGAGTGAGTCACTCTGGCTCTCCTGAAATTGACAATCATCTCCTTTGTCTTGTCGACATTCAGAGAGAGGTTGTTGTCTCTGCACCAGATCTCAAACTGTCTCACCTCGTCCCTGTAGGCGGATTCGTCGTTGTTGGTGATGAGCCCCACGACTGTGGTGTCATCAGCATACTTGATGATGTGATTGCTCTGGTGTATAGCGACACAGTGGTGAGTTAACAGTGTGTACAACAGTGGGCTCAGCACACAGCCCTGGGGGGCTCCAGTGTTCACAGTAGCGGTAAAAGATTCAGGAAATCAGAGAATCACAGAAATCAGACCCGGCTGTGCTCCACTTATTCCCCGGGGTTAGTGCTCTGTGTAAAGACGGCTTAAGTTAACTAACGTACCAGTAACTTGTACATAGGCAAACAGAAAACAATGCACACCAGGTAGGAGTAGAGGAGTCATATTCACACGCGCGCACAGAGACATGCACGTCCATTTGTCCCAAACATTATGATGGGGACTTATTTATAAAAAGTGCCGTCATTTTTACATGGGGAAACTAAAATGTATAAAATACGCTTAAATAAAAGCTTAGAATGGGCACTTTTAGCACAAGTGAATAGTTTTGTTACAAAAACTGTGAAGTACAGAGCCAAATAAAGAAAAATATGTCTGTGTCCCAAATATAATGGAGCTCACAATAGAAATTTATGCATGCATCAATATTCAATCATATTTCTTACAAAAAAATTACTTCTTGCCATCTTAAAGGGTATTCTATCCCTGTGAAATGTTTTGCACTGACCATTTTTGTGTGTGCTCTATCGACTGTGAGTGTGATCTATAACCGAAAATGGTTATCCATTGTGGGGAGCGGGTGTGTCTGGTAAATTGGACACATCTGACTGAGTGATGTCACAGCGTTGAGGAACTATAAAAATCAGCACCAGTGGCAGTATCATTACAGGCATTTGGCAGACACTCTTATCCAGAGCGACAGTATCTCATAACTGCATCACTGTCGAGATCACCTGTGAGAACGGCATGAAGATGAAGCCTTCCATCATCCTCTGCTTTCTGCTGGTCCACGCAGGTGAGCCGTCCTCCTCTTCTGTAACATGGTTACATGCTAAACAGGGTTTCACACTGAAGGCTTACAGGTCAGAACTCTGACCGTGAGCTCCACCAATCAAAATGAGAATAAACATGGAACACTGACATTAGATTGTCATGTATAGTACATTTCTGTCTATATAGCCCCCCTGCACCCGTGAAGTTTTCCTTTGGTTGTGGGGACTGCAGCGATAGTGCATTGATTCCACACTGGTCCTCTTGTTTGGTGAAACCCCATGAGACGTCATCATAGATTAGCAAAAAACCTGACATTGGATGATCTTAATTTAGCCCCTGCAGGGCAAAAATATCAGCATTTACCCCTAAGTGCAGGGCAAGAGTAAAAATATCTCAGTTTTGATATTAATGCAGAGGGGACCACGTAGGGAAGCCATTCTTCCCAGTTACACTGAAACTGCGAAAGAGCTCACTCTTCAGTAAACACTCTTTGTTCTGCTCATTGACAGCTTGCATACCATCTGGCCATTCCCACGATGAGGGATTCTCCGAGACGGAGGATGGTCTGGCTCTCCAAACTGAGGTGAAGGTGAGCATTTGGATGTATGAATCGGGATGGCAGGTATGTCATCCGCCAACTTACGCCTTGGCGGAGCATGGAGCATACTTTTACAGCACCGAGAGCTTGGCGCTTTTCAGGGTTTCCCACAGAAGCAACTGCAATGACCACAGACTCTCAGCCCCTTAAGAACATTAACTTCTGTGTCTTACCGCAAGTAAACAGACAGAATTTCTCATGTCCACACAATAAAGCCCCAAACTTGGGTTATTTCGCGTTTATTTATTAATTTTTTGGCATTTGGATGATGGTAAATTTCTCACCATTTTTGGGACTTGCAGATCAAAAAATAAAAATAAAAAATAGACTGCCGGTGGGAGAATTGAATGGCCTTCAGAATATTATAGTTGTTTGTTTGTTAATAATTATTTTTCCACTGTCATGATTTTACTACTGTCAATGATACTTTTAAATCAGACTGGATTAAACAATCCTTAAAAAGCACAGCCTCTATTTGGAATTGTATACCCCATTCTACCATTTCTTTAATCTTTTAATCTATAAACATAATCTCCCCTCCCCCCCCCCCCCCCCCCCCACAAGTATTATATATAGAATAATAGGGACATTTTATGCAAAAACAAATTATTGCTTTATGGAAAATGACTTTCCAAGGACATCTCAGTGTGCCAGCTTAATGCCCAGGATTACTTGCTGACTTATTCTGAATTTTTATCTACATATCCCTGTTAATCCATTACATTACAGGATTTTAGCAGACGCTCTTATCCCTAGCGACTTACACAACTTTTTACATAGCATTTACATTGCATCCATTTAGACGGCTGGATATATACTGAAGCAAAGTTGCAGGTTAAGTACCTTGCTCAAGGGTACGATGGCAGTGTCCTACCGGGGAATCGAACCTGTGACCTTTACATGTAGGTTACAAGCCCAGCTCCTTACGCATTATAATGCACTGCTGCCCAGAATGGGATGGAAAGGAATTTGCTGTAGTTATAGATGCTCTTCCCTCTGGGGTTGTGATGCTCTTCAGGGGTGTAGTTTTGACTCGGCTCAGGCTCCTGTAGTTCCTCTGGATCCAGCTGAGGCTGCCATTGGTTGGATATACTTTGCTGCACAATTTAAAATAATAATCGCAGTGTATGAGCTTTATTGCAGAAATATGCTTTAAATAATTTAGAAAACACTGGATAACATTACTTTAGAACACAGCTTGTTTCATTTCTGTGAACAACTAAAAATGCCCAGAAAAACATAATGCAGTTTACATTATTACAGGCATTTTGCAGACGCTATTATCCAAAGCGACACAAAACCTTTTTTTTTTTTACATTTTTACATTGTATCCATTTATACAGCTGGATGTGTACTGAAGCAATGCAGGTTAAGTACCTAGCTCAACGCTACCCAGGAATTGAAACCCTTTTTCTCTGGCCAATGCTCTGACCAATCATGTCTCAGGCCTCCACGGGTGTCATGGATACATTCTGCACTGGCAGGATCAGGGTTCAGTTTTGAACCGATTAGCTCATCATTTACTGTGAGTGGCAAAAATGTCATGATCGTTATGAAAGAGCTAAGTCCCTCCTACTCCTTCTTCTTCTGTTTAGAATGGGCAGAAAATCCCTGGCGTCTGTAACATCTGCAAGCGTATCATATGGTCAATCCAGTCCTCTGGCCACTACCGAACCAAGGTAACGACATTAGCATCCGACCAGGTCTACCATACCTGCAGAAAGCTTCAGAGATCAGTCAGAATCAGGGCCAATTCAGAGTCACACAGCCAGAATCAGGGCCAATTCAGAGTCACACAGCCAGAATCAGGGCCAATTCAGAGTCACAGAGTCAGAATCAGGGCCAAATCCGAGTCTCTGAATCAGACCTCATTTCAGTGTGAGTTTGCAGTCAGTGTTTCAGGTCTCACCAGGGCCTCATATGGAGTGTAAATACTTTAACACTTTAGATGCTGGTGAAATATGAAATTACTCACTCCTAAAGATTCTTGGGAATTTTATTCAAAGCAGCCAAATGTACATTTGTGTGGTAAAGGAGCTTATTTTGAGCCCAAATACCCATCAGCCCAAAGGCTATGGTTTTCCCATACAAAACATGAGTTTTTTCATGTCTGGGAGTTATATGGCATTTAATGACAGAATACAGCGATTCAAGCAGGAACTCTAGCCTGGCATGGTTCAGTACAATTGTGAAAAATGGATTAGTTACAGATGTAGACACAACAAATTACATAGCAAAATCTTATATTTAGTCAGAATCAATGTTAGCTCTTCTAGCTAGCTATATTAGATATGCTGATCCTTGTTTGTTACCAGTCAGTTAGCGAGTGGCTATTTTTGCAGCTATTCCTGCTGTAACCAGTTAGCAGGCTGGCTAATATTTGTGTGCAAACAAAATTCCATACAGCTTTTAACGTGTTTACACAGGCTTGGAGGCTTTACACCATGGATAGCTGTCTCCAGTGGTTAAGAGCTAAGCTGAACTGTGAATGTTTTGTGGGTTTTTTTTTTTCAGGCAGTGATTAAGAGAATGCTTCACACTGTGTGCAACAGGATGTCTTTCCTTGTAAGAGGCATCTGCAAAAGAGTGGTCAGCAAATACTTCATGCCACTAGTGCACGAGCTCATGATTCGCGATGGGCCAAGTCGAGCCTGTAAAAAAATTCATCTCTGCTGGTGAGGACTGACTTTACACCCCTTTCTTTTCTTTTTTCATTCAATCCTGTTTGGAAGCGTTTCGGCTGTGTGAGGCACACCTGTCTGTCACACCTACGCCATGTACACAGGTTCTGAAGAGGGAAAGTGGAAGTGTAGGGAAGTGAAACTGCCTGATGTATATTAGGGGTAAGAAGTCCCCAGACTAAAGAACCCCTCAAGAGCTCTGTAAAGGGATTGCATAGGGTATTGTTTGGGCAAATAAAATTCTGGCTTCAGGGCCTAGGAATATTCACAGGATATACGGTACCTGGAATCAAGATCTTTTTATTCCCTCTTCCTAGGTGGAGCCCACTGCAAGGGCCAGTGTGAGCAGGCAGGAAGAGGAAATGTCTCAAGTTGCCGGACAGTGCAGAACTTTCTCTCTCTCTCTCTCTCTCTCTCTCTCTCTCTCTCTGTCTCCCACACAGAGCATTTTCTCATTTGGTTCTTCTCATAATTAAAGGCTTAAGCAGACCCTGGCATCACTTGCTAAAGATAAAAGGCGCTACTTCCAGAAACTATTCTACTGTCGCTCAATAAAGCATGATTACAAAAAAAGCTCTGCGTGTCTGTTCATTTAGCTTCTCACGCCCGGGTTACGGACTTTACCTGCAATACTTAAGCCCATTAGACACCAGTCAATTTCCCACAGATTACCGAAAATTTAAAAAGTAACATGTATTTTCAACAATATTCAGAACAGAATTGCAACACATCATATTTACACTGAATTATGACAATAATTCATGATAATAACAATTGACAACAAGGGAAATATTTATATATTAGATACAATGCTAAGCATGAGTAACTATGCGCTTATTCACATAGGATCTGCATTGGACAGCCTGCTGACTAAAGCACTGCAAGCTAAGTAGTTAGCTAAAGCAACTGAACTGTAAAAAGGCCTGCATGGAAGGCCTAGTGCAAAGATGAATTCGAATTTCCGAATTGAACCAAATGTAACATGGCTTTACCGTCTCACAAGTTAGCAGCTACCTAGCTAGCTACAGTGCTTTGTTAGCTACCTTCATAGCTAACAAGGCTACTAAGCAGTGGCGCTGTTTTGTGCCACGAAAGCCGTCTTTACACTGCCGAGCCAGGTTAAAATGCTGTAGCAGACCCAGGGTAGAATTAATGATGATCAATTTCCAACACCGTTTGTGGGAAAAACAGGCCCCAGCCAGGGCCAGAAGCCCTGGGGGCTCTCCTCACACGGTTGAATGCTTCTTCAAAATATACACTGCACGGAGTCTGATGTAACTGTACTTATTGCAGGTGATTCAAAGATTACATGCAAGATCTCGGGCTGATCTGCGCATATCAAATACAAACAAGCATTCCACAAGACACTCACAAAGACAAACAAAACACACACAAAACCCAGACAAGACACACTGAACTCCTCTGGGGTCGAACACTCCCTTTTATCCTATCTTATTAGCTCCTCCTGTTGTGGAGCTTTAGCTTGGCCTTTCCCACATGCTTATATCATTTTACGTGACTCTTTCCCATATATCATTGTTTCCCATTTTCTGCCCCATTTTCTTTTTAAATAATTTAGAAAACACTGGATAACATTTCTTTAGAATACAGCTTGTTTCATTAGTGTGAGCTAAATTAGCCAATATTGTTTGCTGTAACTTGGCCTAATTTTGACATTTTTGCATGTTTTACTGAGATAGTAATTTACCCAGAGAAACATAATGCAGTTTACATTATTACAGGCATTTAGCAGACGCTACTATCCAGAGCGACTTACACAACTTTTTTTTTTTTTACATTTTTACATTGTATCCATTTATACAGCTGGATGTGTACTGAAGCAATGCAGGTTAAGTACCTAGCTCAATGCTACCCAGGAATTGAAACCCTTTCTCTCTGGCCAATGCTCCGACCAATCATGTCTCAGGCCTCCACGGGCTTCCTGGATATGTTCTACACTGGCAGGATCGGGGTTCAGTTTTGAACCAATTAGCTCATCATTTACTGTGAGTAGCAAAAATGTCATGATCGTTATGAAAGAGTTAAGTCCCTCCTACTCCTTCTTCTTCTGTTTAGAATGGGCAGAAAATCCCTGGCGTCTGTTATATCTGCAAGCTTATCATGAGGAAAGTCAAGGCCTCTGTCCCCAACGGATCCCAGGTAACAGCATTAGCATCCGACCAGGTCTACCATACCTGCAGAAAGCTTCAGAGATCAGTCAGAATCAGGGCCAATTCAGAGTCACACAGCCAGAATCAGGGCCAATTCAGAGTCACACAGCCAGAATCAGGGCCAAATCCGAGTCTCTGAATCAGACCTCATTTCAGTGTGAGTTTGCAGTCAGTGTTTCAGCTCTCACCATGGATAGCTGTCTCCAGTGGTTAAGAGCTAAGTTGAACTGTGAATGTTTTGTGGGGTTTTTTTTTTCAGGCAGTGATTAGGAGAATGCTTCACACTGTGTGCAACAGGATGAATTTCTTTGTAAGAGGCCCCTGCAGGATGGTGGTCAACAAATACTTCATGCCACTAGTGCACGAGCTCATGACTCGCGATACGCCCAGTCAAACCTGTAAAAGAAAACATCTCTGCTGGTGAGAACTGACTTTACACCCCTTTCTTTTCAGTGTGAGTTTGCAGTCAATGTTTCAGCTCTCACCAGGGCCTCATTTGGAGTGTAAATACTTTAACACTTTAGATGCTGGTGAAATATGAAATTACTCACTCCTAAAGATTCTAGGGAATTTTATTCAAAGCAGCCAAATGTACAATTGTGTGGTAAAGGAGCTTATTTTGAGCCCAAATACCCATCAGCCCAAAGGCTATGGTTTTCCCATACAAAATATGAGTTTTTTCATGTCTGGGAGTTATATGGCATTTAATGACAGAATACAGCGATTCAAGCAGGAACTCTAGCCTGGCATGGTTCAGTACAATTGTGAAAAATGGATTAGCTACAGATGTAGACACAACAAATGACATAGCAAAATCTTATATTTAGTCAGAATCCATGTTAGCTCTTCTAGCTAGCTATATTAGATATGCTGATCCTTGTTTGTTACCAATCAGTTAGCCAGTGGCTATTTTTGCAGCTATTCCTGCTGTAACCAGTTAGCAGGCTGGCTAATATTTGTGTGCAAACAAAATTCCATACAGCTTTTAACGTGTTTACACAGGCTTGGAGGCTTTACACCATGGATAGCTGTCTCCAGTGGTTAAGAGCTAAGTTGAACTGTGAATGTTTTGTGGGTTTTTTTTTTCAGGCAGTGATTGAGAGCGCGCTTCACACTGTGTGCAACGGGATGTCTTTCCTTGTAAGAGGCATCTGCAGGGGAGTGGTCAGCAAATACTTCATGCCACTAGTGCAAGAGCTCATGACTCGCGATGGGCCCCGTCGAGCCTGTAAAAAAATTCATCTCTGCTGGTGAGGATTGACTTTATACTCCTTTCTTTTCTTTTTTCATTCAATCCTGTTTGGAAGCGTTTCGGCTGTGTGAGGCACACCTGTCTGTCACACCCACGCCATGTACACAGGTTCTGAAGAGGGAAAGTGGAAGTGTAGGGAAGTGAAACTGCCTGATGTATATTAGGGGTAAGAAGTCCCCAGACTAAAGAACCCCTCAAGAGCTCTGTAAAGGGATTCCATAGGGTATTGTTTGGGCAAATAAAATTCTGGCTTCAGGGCCTAGGAATATTCACAGGATATACGGTACCTGGAATCAAGATCTTTTTATTCCCTCTTCCTAGGTGGAGCCCACTGCAAGGGCCAGTGTGAGCAGGCAGGAAGAGGAAATGTCCCAAGTTGCCGGACAGTGCAGAGCTCTCTCTCTCTCTCTCTCTCTCTCTCTCTCTCTCTCTCTCTCTCTCTCTCTCTCTCTCTCTCTCTCTCTCTCTCTCTCTCTCTCTCTCTCTCTCTCTCTCTCTCCCTCTCTCTCTCTCTCTCTCTCTCTCTCTCTCTCTCTTCTCTCTCTCTCTCTCCCACACAGAGCATTTTCTCATTTAGTTCTTCTCATTATCATAGACTGAAGCAGACCCTGGCTAAAGATAAAAGGCGCTACTTCCGGAAACTATTCTACTGTCGCTCAATAAAGCATGATTACAAAAAAAGCTCTGCGTGTCTGTTCATTTAGCTTCTCACGCCCGGGTTACGGACTTTACCTGCAATACTTAAGCCCATTAGACACCAGTCAATTTCCCACAGATTACTGACAATTTAAAAAGTAATGTGTATTTTCAACAATATTCAGAACAGAATTGCAACACATCATATTTACAATGAATTATGACAATTATTTATGATAATAACAATTGACAACAAGGGAAATATTTATATATTAGATACAATGCTAAGCATGAGTAACTATGCGCTTATTCACGTAGGATCTGCATTGGACAGTCTGCTGACTAAAGCACTGCAAGCTAAGTAGTTAGCTAAAGCAACTGAACTGTAAAAAGGCCTGCATGGTAGGCCTAGTGCAAAGATGAATTTGAATTTCCGAATTGAACCAAATGTAACATGGCTTCACCGTCTCACAAGTTAGCAGCTACCTAGCTAGCTACAGTGCTTTGTTAGCTACCTTCATAGCTAACAAGGCTACTAAGCAGTGGCGCTGTTTTGTGCCAGGAAAGCCGTCTTTACACTGCCAAGCCTGTTTAAAATGCTGTAGCAGACCCGGGGTAGAATTAAGCCGCGTTTCCACCGCAGGAACTTTACCCCGGAACTAGGAACCTTTTGAGGAACTCAGTGCGTTTCCACCGCAGGAACTAGGGTCTAAATTTAGTTTCGGGGCCTTTATTTTACCCCCCAAAAAGTTCCTGCTCGTGGGGTAGTACTTTCCGAAAGTACAGGAACCTTTTGGATGGAGCTTGCAGCGCTGAACATTTCTGATTGGTCGAATACTCGCAGCATTTTTTTGTGTTTGTTTTCAGGCGCCATTTTTAAAAATATGCAGCCGCAAACCAGTTTATTTTCATAATAACTTCAAATCAAACTTGTATGTTATGCGGCGCAGTAGCCTAGTTTTGGTTATAGCCTGCCAACGTCTTGGAATTATAACGTGTGCTCTTCTGTTCTTTTCTTGCTTTAGTATTCGTTTTATGAATTTTTTTTTTATAAAAAGCATTCGTGCTGGGACAGCATATTACGTAGGCTACCAAAACATTCAAACGGATTAATTCGGTTGCTGAATATTTTCTTCCGGATTTTCTTTGTTAGCCCGTTGTAATGGACTCAAAACGTTTGATACAGTTATGTGAGGTATGCGGTAGTTCTGCTTGATTCACATTGGTGATACAGTAAAAGCAAACTGGAAATCACCTTCCGCACTTTTTGTCAGGGTAAAATAACAGGTTAATTCTAGTAATCGTCCCGTTAGCTTTTTCAGACTGCCGTAATTTTACTCTGCCATTCTTCAATTCCACAAAAAGACCAGGAAGACTATGGACTAATTTATGGTGCATGGTTCGCATCTGGAGGGCACACTTCTCTGCTCGGCTAGCAGTAACTTCGAAGGAAAGCAAACGGTGGCTGTACCACTACTAATTTAAATTTTCACGCAAGTCCGAGTTTTCGTTCTATTCTTGTCATTTTGCGATTTGCGATATGGAATTGACGATGAGAAAGTAATCAAACAGCAAATTGTTTACAATGTGTGCATGTTTTCTGCTGTTGTTGCCAGTTATACATATAAATGTGAATGCATTCGGTCGCTTCGGATGTCAAGACGTGAAAGCGAATGTTCGCATAAAAACATAATGAATGTGTTTGAGAGGATATATAAAACAGTTACAATCTGACTATTGGCCTGTTATATCCTATTTGTTGCATAACAACGGTCCAAGTTCAACTACCAACGACAGGTTTGCTTGACAACGGTAAAATAAGCCCAAACGGCTGCAGAAGAATATTTCAATTCCAGGTGATTAAATCGATTAAAAAAAAATACAAAAGTAACCATATATAATCATTGTTGGTAACCCGTTGTATATAAGTGGAATAAACGCCTCTGGGCTGTCTCGGTTATTAGAAAATAGGCTAATGTAGGCTACTTCGGTGGTAGTATGGGGTTACAGAAGAAATCATAGGACAGATGGACCGACGACAACGTCGTTTTTTCATACGTCAGTGGGCTAATTTGCCTAATCTTCGCGGGACTTTAGACCGCGGTGGAAACGCAGACAACCATGGGCTGAAGGAACCTTTTAGTTCCTTGAAAAGTAGTTCCTGGGACTAAAAGTTCCGGGTAATTTTGGTGGAAACGCGGCTTTAGTGATGATCAATTTCCAACGCCGTTTGTGGGAAAAACAGGCCCCAGCCTGGGCCAGAAGCCCTGGGGGTTCTCCTCACACGGTTGAATGCTTCTTCAAAATATACATTTCACGGAGTCTGATGTAACTGGATTTATTGCAGGTGATTCAAAGATTCCATGCAAGAACCCGGGCTGATCTGCGTATATCAAATACAAACAAGCACTCCACAAGACACTCACAAAGACAAACAAAACACACACAAAACACAGACAAGACACACTGAACTCCCCTGGGGTCGAACACTCCCTTTTATCCTATCTTATTAGCTCCTCCTGTTGTGGAGCTTAAGCTCGGCCTTTCCCACATGCTTATATCATTTTACTTGACTCTTTCCCATATATCATTGTTTCCCATTTTCTGCCCAGATTTTACACCATTATTTGCAAGCCCTCTTCCTTTCTTATATAAAAAAAGTGTTCACTTCCCCTTTCTTACATAAGACAGGTATTAAGATGGAGTGTAAATAAAACAGCAGAGTGTCTGACTGTTAAAGTGCTGAAGTGCTTATGTAAGTCTAAAAAAAACCTTCAGGTAGGACAGTTCAGGAGACCAACAGCCTGTGGAAAAAAGCTGTTTTTGAACCTGGTGGTTCTGGTCTTGATACACCTTTGCCTTCTTCCAGAAGGCAGCAAACAGTCCTTGAAACGGGTGCAAGGAGTCCTTCATGATGCTGCGGGCTTTTCTTTCACACCTTTCTGTGTAAATGTCCTTGATGGCAGGGAAACTGGTTGATGTACTGGGCCGATTTCACAACCCGCTGCAGGGCCTTCCTGTCTGCAGCTGAACAGTTCCCATGCCAAACAGTAATGCAGCAAGTCCGTATGGACTCTGTGGTACACCTGTAGAACCTGGAGAGAATAGATGTGCACAGCCCAGCTCTCTTTAGCCTTCTTAGGAAGTACAGGTGTTGTTGTGCCTTCTTCACTAAGGAGGAGGTGTGCTGGCTCCAAGAGAGATTGTCTGTGATGTGCACCCCCAAGAACTTAAAACTGTGTACTGTCTCCACAGTTGTACCATTGACCTGTGCGGGAGAGTGAGTCACTCCGGCCCTCCTGAAATTGACAATCATCTCCTTTGTCTTGTCGACATTCAGAGAGAGGTTGTTGTCTCTGCACCAGATCTCAAACCTTCTCACCTCGTCCCTGTAGGCGGATGTGATTGCTCTGGTGTATAGCGACACAGTGGTGAGTTAACAGTGTGTACAACAGTGGGTTCAGCACACAGCCCTGGGGGGCTGCAGTGTTCACAGTAGCGGTAAAAGATTCATGAAATCAGAGAATCACAGAAATCAGACCCGGCTGTGCTCCACCTATTCCCCGGGGTTAATGCTCTGTGTAAAGACGGCTTAAGTTAACTAACGTACCAGTAACTTGTACATAGGCAGACAGAAAACAATGCACACCGAGCAGGAGTAGAGGAGTCATATTCATACAGAGACATGCGCGTCCATTTGTCCCAAACATTATGATGGGGACTTATTTATAAAAAGTGCTGTCATTTTCACATGGGGAAACTAAAATGTATAAAATACGCTTAAATAAAAGCTTAGAATGGGCACTTTTAGCACAAGTGAATAGTTTTGTTACAAAAACTGTGAAGTACAGACCCAAATAAAGAAAAATATGTCTGTGTCCCAAATATAATGGAGCTCACAATCGAAATTTATGCATGCATCAATATTCAATCATATTTCTTACAAAAAAATTACTTCTTGCCATCTTTGGATGAAGGGTATTCTATCGGTGTGAAATGTTTTGCACTGACCATTTTTTTGTGTGCTCTATCGACTGTGAGCGTGATCTATAACCTAAAATGGTTATCCATTGTGGTGAGCGGGTGTGTCTGGTAAAGTGGGCACATCTGACTGAGTGATGTCAGAGCATTGAGGAACTATAAAAATCAGCACCAGTGGCAGTATCATTACAGGCATTTGGCAGACGCTCTTATCCAGAACGACAGTATCTCATAACAGCATCACTGTCGAGATCACCTGTGAGAACGGCATGAAGATGAAGTCTTCCATCATCCTCTGCTTTCTGCTGGTCCACGCAGGTGAGCCGTCCTCCTCTTCTGTAACATGGTTACATGCTAAACAGGGTTTCACACTGAAGGCTTACAGGTCAGAACTCTGACCGTGAGCTCCACCAATCAAAATGAGAATAAACATGGAACACTGATATTAGATTGTCAGATAGTACAATTTCAAGTAGATAGTACATTTCTGTCTATATAGCCCCCCTGCACCTGTGAAGTTTTCCATTGGTTATGGGGACTGCAGTGATAGTGCATTGATTCCACACTGGTCCTCTTGTTTGGTGAAACCCCAAGAGATGTCATCATAGATTAGCAAAAAACCTGACATTGGATGAGCTTAATTTAGCCCCTGCAGGGCAAAAATATCTGCATTTACCCCTAAGTGCAGGGCAAGAGTAAAAATATCTCAGTTTTGATATTAATGCAGAGGGGTCCACGTAGGGAAGCCATTCTTCCCATTTACACTGAAACTGTGAAAGAGCTCACTCTTCAGTAAACACTCTTCGTTCTGCTCATTGACAGCTTGCATACCATCAGGCCATTCCCACGATGAGGGATTCTCCGAGACGGAGGATGGTCTGGCTCTCCAAACTCTGGTGAAGGTGAGCATTTGGATCTATGAATCGGGATGGCAGGTATGCCATCCGCCAACTTACGCCTTGGCGGAGCATGGTCCATACTTATACAGCACCGAGAGCTTGGCGCTTTTCAGGGTTTCCCACAGAAGTAACTGCAATGACCACAGACTCTCAGCCCCTTAAGAACATTAACTTCTGTGTCTTACCGCAAGTACACAGACAGAATTTCACATGTCCGCACAATAAAGCCCCAAACTTGGGTTATTTTGCGTTTATTTATTTATTTTTTGGCATTTGGATGATGGTAAATTTCTCACCATTTTTGGGACTTGCAGATCAAAAAATAAAAATAAAAAATAGAATGCCAGTGGGAGAAATGAATGGCCTTCAGAATATTTTGGTTGTTTGTTTGTTAATAATAATTTTTACCCATTTTTTATGATTTAAAAAAAATATTCGTAATTTTAAAAAGCAAATTGCTAACAACTAAGTGGTTAGCAACCCAACGCACACACAGGGCTATATTTCCAGCTACAATTCACATGAGTATTGTAGATTGTGAACATGTATGAAAAAGGTGTTTTCCACTGATTTTACTACTCTCAATGATACTTTTAAATCAGACTCGATTAAACAATCCTTAAAAAGCACAGCCTCTATTTGGAATTGTATACGTCATTCTACCATTTCTTTTACGAAACAAATGTTTAATCTTTAATCTATAAACATAATCTCCCCCCCCCCCCCCCACAAGTATTATACATATAAAAATAGGGACATTTTATGCAACAACATATTATTGTTTTATGGAAAATGACTTTCCAAGGACATCTCAGTGTGCCAGCTTCTTAATGGCCAGGGTTAATTGCTGACTTAATCTGAATTTTTATTTAAATATCCCTGTTAATCCATTACATTACATTACAGGATTTTAGCAAACGCTCTTATCCCTAGCGACTTACACAACTTTTTACATAGCATTTACATTGCATCCATTTATGAGGCTGGATATATACTGAAGCAAAGTTGCAGGTTAAGTACCTTGCTCAAGGGTATGATGGCAGTGTCCTACCGGGGAATCAAACCTGTGACCTTTACATGTAGGTTACAAGCCCAGCTCCTTACGCATTATAATGCACTGCTGCCCAGAATGGGATGGAAAGGAATTTGCTGTAGTTATAGATGCTCTTCCCTCTGGGGTTGTGATGCTCTTCAGGGGTGTAGTTTTGACTCGGCTCAGGCTCCTGTAGTTCCTCTGGATCCAGCTGAGTCTGCCATTGGTTGGATATACTTTGCTGCACAATTTACTTTTTTTATTTTAAACATTTTTACATTGTATCCATTTATACAGCTGGATGTGTACTGAAGCAATGCAGGTTAAGTACCTAGCTCAACGCTACCCAGGAATTGAAACCCTTTCTCTCTGGCCAATGCTCTGACCAATCATGTCTCAGGCCTCCACGGGTGTCATGGATACGTTCTGCACTGGCAGGATCAGGGTTCAGTTTTGAACCAATTAGCTCATCATTTACTGTGAGTAGCAAAAATGTCATGATCGTTATGAAAGAGCTAAGTCCCTCCTTTTCCTTCTTCTTCTGTTTAGAATGGGCAGAAAATCCCTGGCATCTGTTACCTCTGCAAACTTATCATGAGGAAAGTCAAGGCCTCTGTCCCCAACGGATCCAAGGTAACGGCATTAGCATCCGACCAGGTCTACCATACCTGCAGAAAGCTCTCTGATATCAGTCAGAATCAGGGCCAATTCAGAGTCACACAGCCAGAATCAGGGCCAATTCAGAGTCACAGAGCCAGAATCAGGGCCAATTCAGAGTCACAGAGCCAGAATCAGGGCCAATTCAGAGTCACAGAGCCAGAATCAGGGCCAAATCCGAGTCTCTGAATCAGACCTCATTTCAGTGTGAGTTTGCAGTCAGTGTTTCAGCTCTCACCAGGGCCTCATATGGAGTGTAAATACTTTAACACTTTAGATGCTGGTGAAATATGAAATTACTCACTCCTAAAGATTCTTGGGAATTTTATTAAAAGCAGCCAAATGTACAATTGTGTGGTAAAGGAGCTTATTTTGAGCCCAAATACCCATCAGCCCAAAGGCTATGGTTTTCCCATACTAAATATGAGTTTTTTTATGTCTGGGAGTTATATAGCATTTAATGACAGAATACAGGGATTCAAGCAGGAAATCTAGCCTTGCATGGTTCAGTACAATTGTGATAAAGGGATTAGCTACAGATGTAGACACAACAAATGACATAGCAAAATCTTATATTTAGTCAGAATCCATGTTAGCTCTTCTAGCTAGCTATATCAGATATGCTGATCCTTGTTTGTTACCAATCAGTTAGCGAGTAGCTATTTTTGCAGCTATTCCTGCTGTAACCAGTTAACAGGCTGGCTAATATTTGTGGGCAAACAAAATTCCATACAGCTTTTAACGTGTTTACACAGGCTTGGAGGCTTTACACCATGGATAGCTGTCTCCAGTGGTTAAGAGCTAAGTTGAACTGTGAGTGTTTTGTGGGGTTTTTTTTTTTCAGGCAGCGATTGAGAGCGCGCTTCACAATGTGTGCAACACGATGAATTTCTTTGTAAGAAGCATCTGCAAGGGAGTGGTCAGCAAATACTTCATGCAACTAGTGGACGAGCTCATGACTCCCGATGGGCCCCGTCAAGCCTGTAAAAAAATTCATCTCTGCTGGTGAGGATTGACTTTATACTCCTTTCTTTTCTTTTTTCATTCAATCCTGTTTGGAAGCGTTTCGGCTGTGTGAGGCACACCTGTCTGTCACACCCACACCATGTACACAGGTTCTGAAGCGGGACAGTGGAAGTGTAGGGAAGTGAAACTGCCTGATGTATATTAGGGGTAAGAAGTCCCCAAACTAATGAATCCCTCAAGAGCTCTGTAAAGGGGTCCCATAGGGTATTGTTCAGGCAAATACAATTCTGGCTTCAGGTCCTAGGAATATTCACAGGATATACGGTACCTGGAATCAAGATCTTTTTATTCCCTCTTCCTAGGTGGAGCCCACTGCAAGGGCGAGTGTGAGCAGGCAGGAAGAGGAAAAGTGCAGAACTCTCTCTCTCTCTCTCTCTCTCTCTCTCTCTCTGTCGCCCACACAGAGCATTTTCTCATTCGGTTCTTCTCATAATTAAAGGCTTAAGCAGACCCTGGCATCACTTGCTTAAGATAAAAGGCGCTACTTCCAGAAACTATTCTACTGTCGCTCAATAAAGCATGATTACAAAAAAAGCTCTGCGTGTCTGTTCATTTAGCTTCTCACGCCCGGGTTACGGACTTTACCTGCAATACTTAAGCCCATTAGACACCAGTCAATTTCCCACAGATTACTGACAATTTAAAAAGTAACGTGTATTTTCAACAATATTCAGAACAGAATTGCAACACATCATATTTACACTGAATTATGACAATTATTTATGATAATAACAAATGACAACAAGGGAAATATTTATATATTAGATACAATGCTAAGCATGAGTAACTATGCGCTTTTCCACGTAGGATCTGCATTAGACAGCCTGCTGACTAAAGCACTGCAAGCTAAGTAGTTAGCTAAAGCAGGTGAACTATAAAAAGGCCTGCATGGAAGGCCTAGTGCAAAGATGAATTTGAATTTCCGAATTGAACCAAATGTAACGTGGCTTCACCGTATCACAAGTTGGCAGCTACCTAGCTAGCGACAGTGCTTTGTTAGCTACCTTCAAAGCTAACAAGGCTACTAAGCAGTGGCGCTGTTTTGTGCCACGAAAGCCGTCTTTACACTGCCGAGCCGGGTTAAAATGCTGTAGCAGACCCGGGGTAGAATTAGTGATGATCAATTTCTAACGCCGTTTGTGGGAAAACAGGCCCCAGCCAGGGCCAGAAGCGCTGGGGGTTCTCCTCACACGGTTGAATGCTTCTTCAAAATATACACTTCACAGAGTCTGATGTAACTGGATTTATTGCAGGTGATTCAAAGATTACATGCAAGAACCCGAGCTGATCTGCGCATATCAAATACAAACAAGCACTCCACAAGACACTCACAAAGACAAACAAAACACACACAAAACACAGACAAGACACACTGAACTCCCCTGTGGTCGAACACTTAGCTCCTCCTGTTATGGAGCTTTAGCTTGGCCTTTCCCACATGCTTATATCATTTTACTTGACTCTTTCCCATATATCATTGTTTCCCATTTTCTGCCCAGATTTTACACCATTATTTGCAAGCCCTCTTCCTTTCTTATATAAAAAAGTGTTCACTTCCCCTTTCTTACATAAGATAGGTATTAAGATGGAGTGTAAATAAAACAGCAGAGTGTCTGACTGTTAAAGTGCTGAAGTGCTTATGTAAGTCTAAAAAAAAACCTTCAGGTAGGACAGTTCAGGAGACCAACAGCCTGTGGAAAAAAGCTGTTTTTGAACCTGGTGGTTCTGGTCTTGATACACCTTTGCCTTCTTCCAGAAGGCAGCGGGTCAAACAGTCCTTGAAACGGGTGCAAGGAGTCCTTCATGATGCTGCAGGGTTTTCTTTTACACCTTTCTGTGTAAATGTCCATGATGGTGGGGAAACTGGTTCCGGTGATGTACTGGGCCTTCCTGTCTGCAGCTGAACAGTTCCCATGCCAAACAGTAATGCAGCAAGTCGGTATGGACTCTATGGTACACCTGTAGAACCTGGAGAGAATAGATGTGCACAGCCCAGCTCTCTTTAGCCTTCTTAGGAAGTACAGGCGTTGTTGTGCCTTCTTCACTAAGGAGGAGGTGTGCTGGCTCCAAGAGAGATTGTCTGTGATGTGCACCCCCAAGAACTTAAAACTGTGTACTGTCTCCACAGTTGTACCATTGACCTGTGCGGGAGAGTGAGTCACTCCGGCCCTCCTGAAATTGACAATCATCTCCTTTGTCTTGTCGACATTCAGAGAGAGGTTGTTGTCTCTGCACCAGATCTCAAACTGTCTCACCTCGTCCCTGTAGGCGGATTCGTCGTTGTTGGTGATGAGCCCCACGACTGTGGTGTCATCAGCATACTTGATGATGTGATTGCTCTGGTGTATAGCGACACAGTGGTGAGTTAACAGTGTGTACAACAGTGGGCTCAGCACACAGCCCTGGGGGGCTCCAGTGTTCACAGTAGCGGTAAAAGATTCAAGAAATCAGAGAATCACAGAAATCAGACCCGGCTGTGCTCCACCTATTCCCCGGGGTTAATGCTCTGTGTAAAGATGGCTTAAGTTAACTAACGTACCAGTAACTTGTACATAGGCGAACAGAAAACAATGCACACCGAGCAGGAGTAGAGGAGTCATATTCACACGCGCGCACAGAGACATGCGCATCCATTTGTCCCAAACATTATGATGGGGACTTATTTATAAAAAGTGCTGTCATTTTCACATGGGGAAACTATAATGTATAAAATACGCTTAAATAAAAGCTTAGAATGGGCACTTTTAGCACAAGTGAATAGTTTTGTTACAAAAACTGTGAAGTACAGAGCCAAATAAAGAAAAATATGTCTGTGTCCCAAATATAATGGAGCTCACAATATAAATGTATGCATGCATCAATATTCAATCATATTTCTTACAAAAAAATGACTTCTTGCCATCTTTGGATAAAGGGTATTCTATCCGTGTGAAATGTTTTGCACTGACCATTTTTTTGTGTGCTCTATCGACTGTGAGCGTGATTTATAACCTAAGCCGCGTTTCCACCAAAATTACCTGGAACTTTTAGTCCCAGGAACTACTTTACCAGGAACTAAAAGGTTCCTTCAGCCCATGGTTGTCTGCGTTTCCACCGCGGTCTAAAGTCCCGCGAAGATTAGGCAAATTAGCCCACTGACGTATGAAAAAGCGATGTTGTCGTCGGTCCATCTGTCATATGATTTCTTCTGTAACCCCATACTACCACAGAAGTAGCCTACATTATTTTCTAATAACCGGGACAGCCCAGAGGGGTTTATTCCACTTATATACAACGGGTTACCAACAATGACTATATATGGTTACTTTTTTATTTATTGATTTTCATGTCTTGACATCCGAAGCAACAGAATGCATTCACATTTATATGTATACCTGGCAGAAAACATGCACACATTGTAAACAATTTGCTGTTTGATTACTTTCTCGTCGTCAATTCCATATAGGCTAATCGTAAAATGACAAGAATAGAACGAAAACTCGGACTTGCGTGAAAATTTAAATTAGTAGTGGTACAGCCACCGTTTGCTTTCCTTCGAAGTTACTGCTAGCCGAGCAGCGAAGTGTGCCCTCCAGATGCGAACCATGCACCATAAATTAGTCCATAGTCTTCCTGTTCTTTTCGTGGAATTGAAAAATGACAGTAAAATTGATTAAAATTACGGTAGTCTGAAAAAGCTAAAGGGACGATTACTAGAATTAACCTGTTATTTTACCCTGACAAAAAGTGCAGAAGGTGATTTCCAGCTTGCTTTTACTGTATCACCAATGTTAATTACACAGAACTACCGCATACCTCACATAACTGTATCAAACGTTTTGAGTCAATTACAACGGGCTAACAAAGAAAATCCGGAAGAAAATATTCAGCAACCGAATTAATCCGTTTGAATGTTTTGGTAGCCTACGTAATATGCTGTTCCAGCACAAATGCTTAGCATTTTATAAAACGAATACTAAAGCAAGAAAAGAACAGAAGAGCACACGTTATAATTTCAAGACGTTGGCAGGCTATAACCAAAACTAGGCTACTGCGCCGCATAACATACAAGTTTGATTTGAAGTTATTATGAAAATAAATTGGTTTGCGGCTGCATATTTTCAAACATGGCGGGTAGGCTAATGGCGGAAAATAAATACAAGAAAATGCTGCGAGTACTCGACCAATCAGAAGTGTTCAGCGCTGCAAGCTCCACAAAAAAGGTTCCTGTACTTTCAGAAAGTAAATGGTAAATGGTAAATGGACTGCATTTATATAGCGCTTTACAATTGATGCCTCTCATTCGCCAGAGCAGTTAGAGGTTAGGGGTTAGGTGTCTTGCTCACAGACACTTCGACATGCCCAGGGCGGGGTTCGGCAACCCTCCGACTGCCAGACAATCGGTCTTACCTCCTGAGCTATATCGCCCCCCCCCCCCCCCCCCCCGAGCAGGAACCTTTTGGGGGGTAAAATAAAGCCCCAGGAACTAAATTTAGACCCTGCGGTGGAAACGCACTGAGTTCCTCAAAAGGTTCCTAGTTCCGGGGTAAAGTTCCTGCGGTGGAAACGCGGCTCTAAAATGGTTATCCATTGTGGCGAGCGGGTGTGTCTGGTAAAGTGGGCACATCTGACTGAGTGATGTCAGAGCGTTTAGGAACTATAAAAATCAGCACCAGTGGCAGTATCATTACAGGCATTTGGCAGACGCTCTTATCCAGAATGACAGTATCTCATAACAGCATCACTGTCGAGATCACCTGTGAGAACGGCATGAAGATGAAGCCTTCCATCATCCTCTGCTTTCTGCTGGTCCACGCAGGTGAGCCGTCCTCCTCTTCTGTAACATGGTTACATGCTAAACAGGGTTTCACACTGAAGGCTTACAGGTCAGAACTCTGACCGTGAGCTCCACCAATCAAAATGAGAATAAACATGGAACACTGATATTAGATTGTCATGTATAGTACATTTCTGTCTATATAGCCCCCCTGCACCTGTGAAGTTTTCCATTGGTTATGGGGACTGCAGTGATAGTGCATTGATTCCACACTGGTGCTCTTGTTCGGTGAAACCCCAAGAGATGTCATCATACATTAGCAAAAAACCTGACATTGGATGAGGTTAATTTAGCCCCTGCAGGGCAAAAATATCTGCATTTACCCCTAAGTGCAGGGCAAGAGTAAACATATCTCAGTTTTGATATTAATGCAGAGGGGTCCACGTAGGGAAGCCATTCTTCCCATTTACACTGAAACTGTGAAAGAGCTCACTCTTCAGTAAACACTCTTTAGCCGCGTTTCCACCAAAATTACCCGGAACTTTCAGTCCCAGGAACTACTTTACCAGGAACTAAAAGGTTCCTTCAGCCAATGGTTGTCTGCGTTTCCACCGGGGTCTAAAGTCCCGCGAAGATTAGGAAAATTAGCCCACTGACGTATGAAAAAGCAACGTTGTCGTCGGTCCATCTGTCATATGATTTCTTCTGTAACCCCATACTACCACCGAAGTAGCCTACATTATTTTCTAATAACCGGGATAGCCCGGAGGGGTTTATTTCACTTATATACAACGGGTTGCCAACAATGACTATATATGGTTACTTTTGTATTTATTGATTTTCATATATCCTCTCAAACACATTCATTATGTTTTTATGCGAACATTCGCTTTCATGTCTTGACATCCGAAGCGACAGAATGCATTCACATTTATATGTATAACTGGCAACAACAGCAGAAAACATGCACACGTTGTAAACAATTTGCCGTTTGATTACTTTCTCGTCGTCAATTCCATATAGGCTAATGGCAAAATGACAAGAATAGAACGAAAACTCGGACTTGCGTGAAAATGTAAATTAGTAGTGGTACAGCCACCGTTTGCTTTCCTTCGAAGTTACTGCTAGCCGAGCAGCGAAGTGTGCCCTCCAGATGCGAACCATGCACCATAAATTAGTCCATAGTCTTCCTGGTCTTTTCGTGGAATTGAAAAATGGCAGTAAAATTGAATAAAATTACGGCAGTCTGAAAAAGCTAAAGGGAAGATTACTAGAATTAACCTGTTATTTTACCCGGATAAAAAGTGCGGAAGGTGATTTCCAGTTTGCTTGTACTGTATCACCAATGTTAATTATGCATTACTACCGCATACCTCACATAACTGTATCAAACGTTTTGAGTCAATTACAACGGGCTAACAAAGAAAATCCGGAAGAAAATATTCAGCAACCGAATTAATCCGTTTGAATGTTTTGGTAGCCTACGTAATATGCTGTCCCAGCACGAATGCTTAGCATTTTATAAAACGAATACTAAAGCAAGGAAAGAACAGAAGAGCACACGTTATAATTCCAAGACGTTGGCAGGCTATAACCAAAACTAGGCTACTGCGCCGCATAACATACAAGTTTGATTTGAAGTTATTATGAAAATAAATTGGTTTGCCGCTGCATATTTTCAAACATGGCGGGTAATGGCGGAAAATAAATACAACACGAATGCTGCGAGTACTCGACCAATCAGAAATGTTCAGCGCTGCAAGCTCCACCCAAAAGGTTCCTGTACTTTCGGAAAGTACTACCCCCCGAGCAGGAACGTTTTGGGGGGTAAAACAAAGCCCCCAGAACTAAATTTAGACCCTAGTTCCTGCGGTGGAAACGCACTGAGTTCCTCAAAAGGTTCCTAGTTCCGGGGTATAGTTCCTGCGGTGGAAACGCGGCTTTAGTTCTGCTCATTGACAGCTTGCATACCATCAGGCCATTCCCACGATGAGGGATTCTCCGAGACGGAGGATGGTCTGGCTCTCCAAACTCTGGCGAAGGTGAGCATTTGGATCTATGAATCGGGATGGCAGATATGCCATCCGCCAACTTACGCCTTGGCGGAGCATGGTCCATACTTATACAGCACCGAGAGCTTGGCGCTTTTCAGGGTTTCCTACAGAAGTAACTGCAATGACCACAGACTCTCAGCCCCTTAAGAACATTAACTTCTGTGTCTTACTGCAAGTAAACAGACAGAATTTCACATGTCTGCACAATAAAGCCCCAAACTTGGGTTATTTTGCGTTTATTTATTTATTTTTGGGCATTTGGATGATGGTAAATTTCTCACCATTTTTGGGACTTGCAGATCAAAAAAAAAATAGACTGCCGGTGGGAGAATTGAATGGCTTTCAGAATATTTTGGTTGTTTGTTTGTTAATAATTATTTTTACCCATTTTTTATGATCTAAAAAAAAATGTGTAATTTTAAAAAGCAAATTGCTAACAACTAAGTGGTTAGCAACCCAACGCACACACAGGGCTATATTTCCAGGTACAATTCACATGAGTATTGTAGATTGTGAACATGTATGAAAATGGGGTTTTCCACTGTCCTGATTTTACTACTGTCAATGATACTCTTAAGTCAGACTGGATTAAACAATCCTTAAAAAGCACAGCCTCTATTTGGAATTGTATACCTCATTCTACCATGTCTTTTACCAAACAAATGTTTAATCTTTTATCTATAAAAATAACCCCCCCCCCCCCCCCACAAGTATTATACATATAAAAATAGGGACATTTTATGCAACTACAAATTATTGTTTTATGGAAAATGACTTTCCAAGGACATCTCAGTGTGCCAGCTTCTTAATGCCCAGGGTTACTTGCTGACTTATTCTGAATTTTTATTTAAATATCCCTGTTAATCCATTACATTACATTACAGGATTTTAGCAGACGCTCTTATCCCTAGCGACTTACACAACTTTTTACATAGCATTTACATTGCATCCATTTATACGGCTGGATATATACTGAAGCAAAGTTGCAGGTTAAGTACCTTGCTCAAGGGTACGATGGCAGTGTCCTACCGGGGAATCAAACCTGTGACCTTTACATGTAGGTTACAAGCCCAGCTCCTTACGCATTATAATGCACTGCTGCCCAGAATGGGATGGAAAGGAATTTGCTGTAGTTATAGATGCTTTTCCCTCTGGGGTTGTGATGCTCTTCAGGGGTGTAGTTTTGACTTGGCTCAGGCTCCTGTAGTTCCTCTGGATCCAGCTGAGTCTGCCATTGGTTGGATATACTTTGCTGCACAATTTTAAAATAATAATGGCAGTGTATGAGCTTTATTGCAGAAATATGCTTGAAATAATTTAGAAAACACTGGATAACATACAGCTTGTTTCATTTGTGTGAGCTAAATTAGCCAATATTGTTTGTTGTAACTTGGCCTAATTTTGACATTTTTGCATGTTTTGCTGAGATAGTAATTTACCCAGAGATACATAATGCAGTTTACATTATTACAGGCATTTAGCAGATGCTATTATCCAGAGCGACTTACATAACTGTTTTTTTTTTTTACATTTTTACATTGTATCCATTTATACAGCTGGATGTGTACTGAAGCAATGCAGGTTAAGTACCTAGCTCAACGCTACCCAGGAATTGAAACCCTTTCTCTCTGGCCAATGCTCTGACCAATCATGTCTCAGGCCTCCACGGGAGTCATGGATACGTTCTGCACTGGCAGGATCAGGGTTCAGTTTTGAACCAATTAGCTCATCATTTACTGTGAAAATCCCTGCCGTCTGTTACCTCTGCAAACTTATCATGAGGAAAGTCAACGGATCCAAGGTAACGGCATTAGCATCCGACCAGGTCTACCATACCTGCAGAAAGCTTCAGAGATCAGTCAGAATCAGGACCAATTCAGAGTCACACAGCCAGAATCAGGGCCAATTCAGAGTCACACAGCCAGAATCAGGGCCAATTCAGAGTCACACAGCCAGAATCAGGGCCAATTCAGAGTCACACAGCCAGAATCAGGGCCAATTCAGAGTTACACAGCCAGAATCAGGGCCAATTCAGAGTCACAGAGCCAGAATCAGGGCCAAATCCGAGTCTCTGAATCAGACCTCATTTCAGTGTGAGTTTGCAGTCAGTGTTTCAGCTCTCACCAGGGCCTCATATGGAGTGTAAATACTTTAACACTTTAGATGCTGGTGAAATATGAAATTACTCACTCCTAAAGATTCTTGGGAATTTTATTCAAAGCAGCCAAATTTACAATTGTGTGGTAAAGGAGCTTATTTTGAGCCCAAATACCCATCAGCCCAAAGGCTATGGTTTTACCATACAAAATATGAGTTTTTTCATGTCTGGGAGTTATTTAATGACAGAATACAGGGATTCAAGCAGGAACTCTAGCCTGGCATGGTTCAGTACAATTGTGAAAAATGGATTCGCTACAGATGTAGACACAACAAATGACATAGCAAAATCTTATATTTAGTCAGAATCAATGTTAGCTCTTCTAGCTAGCTATATTAGATATGCTGATCCTTGTTTGTTACCAATCAGTTAGCGAGTAGCTATTTTTGCAGCTATTCCTGCTGTAACCAGTTAGCAGGCTGGCTAATATTTGTGTGCAAACAAAATTCCATACAGCTTTTAACGTGTTTACACAGGCTTGGAGGCTTTACACCATGGATAGCTGTCTCCAGTGGTTAAGAGCTAAGTTGAACTGTGAATGTTTTGTGGGTTTTTTTTTTTTCAGGCAGTGATTGAGAGGGCGCTTCACGCTGTGTGCAACACGATGAATTTCCTTGTAAGAGGCATCTGCAGGGGAGTGGTCAGCAAATACTTCATGCCACTAGTGCACGAGCTCATGACTCGCGATACGCCCAGTCAAGCCTGTAAAAAAATTAATCTCTGCTGGTGAGAACTGACTTTACACCCCTTTCTTTTCTTTTTTCATTCAATCCTGTTTGGAAGCGTTTTGGCTGTGTGAGGCACACCTGTCTGTCACACCCATGCCATGTACACAGGTTCTGAAGAGGATAAGTTGAAGTGTAGGGAAGTGCCTGATGTATATTAGGGGTAAGAAGTCCCCAAACTAAAGAACCCCTCAAGAGCTCTGTAAAGGGGTCCCATAGGGTATTGTTCAGGCAAATAAAATTCTGGCTTCAGGGCCTAGGAATATTCACAGGATGTACGGTACCTGGAATCAAGATCTTTTTATTCCCTCTTCCTAGGTGGAGCCCACTGCAAGGGCGAGTGTGAGCAGGCAGGAAGAAGAAATGTCCCAAGCTCCCCGACAGTGCAGAGCTCTCTCTCTCTCTCTCTCTCTCTCTCCCACACAGAGCATTTTCTCATTCAGTTCTTCTCGTTATCATAGACTGAAGCAGACCCTGGCATCACTTGCTAAAGATAAAAGGCGCTCCTTCCGGAAACTATTCTACTGTCTCTCAATAAAGCATGATTACAAAAAAAGCTCTGCGTGTCTGTTCATTTAGCTTCTCACGCCCGGGTTACGGACTTTACCTGCAATACTTAAGCCCATTAGACACCAGTCAATTTCCCACAGATTACTGACAATTTAAAAAATAACGTGTATTTCCAACAATATTCAGAACAGAATTGCAACACATCATATTTACACTGAATTATCACAATAATTTATGATAATAACAAATGACAAAAAGGGAAATATTTATATATTAGATACAGTGCTAAGCATGAGTAACTATACGCTTATTCACGTAGGATCTGCATTGGACAGGGCGACATAGATCAGGAGATAAGACTGATTGTCTGGCAGTCGGGTGGTTGCCTGTTCAAACCCCGCTCTGGGCGTGTCGAAGCGTCCTTGAGCAAGACACCTAACCCCTAACTGCTCTGGTGAATGAGAGGCATCAATTGTAAAGCGCTTTGGATAAATGCGCTATATAAATGCAGTCCATTTACCATTTACAGTCTGCTGACTAAAGCACTGCAAGCTAAGTAGTTAGCTAAAGCAAGTGAACTGTAGAAAGGCCTGCATGCTAGTACAGGGTTTCCGCCAGTGTATTGCAAGCCGGGCGGCCCGCCGGGCATAAATTGACCCCCGCCGGGCCTAAGCATCGGGGAATTCTTTTTTTTAATTTTTTTTAAATGTATTTTTAAGATGTTTTTTAAACTACAGTTACAGTGGTGCGTCTTGGTTGGAAAGTTCACCAGCGACATCTGTTGGTTAAAACGTGAACGCACTATAGGATAACAGCAGGTCTGTTCTTTACTCTCATTGTGCATAGAGTGACGTTCAACACTTGACGCTTCCAACTATCACAAGCTAACGGTCAGGGGTCATCACCGTGTCGGCTTGTGGCGGACTTTTTGGTCAAAATTTTTTCCACGGACATACAAAACTTGAAGTGGTGAAATATTACCAGAAACACACAATTGCATGCTAGACCTCACAAAGTGCCATAGTACATATCTTAATATGCTACACAATTTATGATGATAGTAGTTCTAACATTTAAAAAACTGTGCTCTACCTTGTTATGACGAAAACTTGGAGACTGTAAAGTCAGCCGTTGTATATGGGCAGGTGGCAATCCTAAAACAGACATCAATGCGGAATTTCGTGTTTGAGATTTAATATCGTTCATATGACTGAAACCTGCAGGTTGCAGGTGTCTGGGCTTAATGTGAGCAGGAGTATTGCAAGTTTGCTCAATTCATTGTACTCCTTGCTGTTCTCAAACAGATTGCAATGTATATTATCATGGGAAAAAAATAAACTTTTTTTCCCAATCAATTAATTTTTTTGACACAGACAAGTCTTGCCACGGACATGTTTGTCCGTGTACGGACACGTTGATGACCCCTGCTAACGGTACCTAGCAAGGCACCATTTCTTTAGTAGGCTAACTAACCTCGTTACAAACTGTGTTATCACTTCATCTCGTCGGTAAGTACATTCTTTTAATACTAACTTAAGCAGTGTGTAGGTAACGTTAAACTAGTAGCATGAATGTAACGTTCGATACATTGTAACATTACATGATTTATTAATCGTCATCTAAATAACGACTTCACTTGTTTATTAATAACGTTAGCTTGGTGGCATTGATGTGCATGACAACGTGGTCATTTAGCTAACTTAGCTAGCTAGCCAAACAGTCAGTAACACAGATACATAGATATTTTGTTGTTGTTGAAATGTGCCCAGCATTCCAAGGCTGTACATTGTTGTAAGATTCAGTAGCCAATAAGTAGGCAGTCTTGTGCATATCCCGCTCTTACAGCTCGTTTCCAGCCCAAACCACTGCAAAGAGAGCAAACTTTTTTTTGTTGTCAGTGACATTTCCTTCTGACATCTACGACGGCAATCACAAACACGATTAGCTATTTCCATGGATAAAATCGCATTTATTATTATTATTTATTGGTAAAAACATTTACTTCATATCCAGGGAGATAGCCAACTACTTGCACGCTACATGACATGTGTAGCCATTTAGTAATACCATCGCATTTCAGGCTAGAAAATAACCCGTTAATCCAGAGAAATTGCTGAGTTGTCTAAGAATCTTTATCGCAACAGAATGTATCAAGGCTAGCAGCCCGGATCAAATTTGTTGTGACAGCTGCCGTCCAAAACAAACACATGAGAGAGGCTGCCTCAAGCGGCCAAAACCAGACTTCGTTTTTGAAGCTCATTTCCTGGTCTTGTTGTTCCTGGTTGCTCACTAGCGCCACTGCGGCTCCAGGATAGGTGTTTTCATATCCGGTTTCCATGTAAGTCTACGGTACAAATGCGGTCAAAATACAAAGTCAATAATTTTTTCTCATGAGAACAAATAGTCACAATAGGTGTATTTTATTCGTCTTATGGCTGTCCATGGGTCGATTTCATGATTTATTGTGTCATTTGGGCACTGTTATAATATTTGTTGAGTTTGCGTCACTTCCTGATTACTGCAGATGACTAAGCTACAGTAAGGGCTTACAGTCTATGGTCACTGGGGTGGGAGGTGGCGCCTCTTGGCCTTGACATTGTGGCTCCGGCCATGGTCCACCTGTGCGAAGTCAGAAAATGCAGGCATCCCGTTTCGTAGTGATTTCATTATGGCGTGTGCTATTTACAGCTGCACTAGACGACAATAAAATCATCCTCCTCTGAAGTTTTTCGGTAGCCGAGTCATTTTTACTATTTCCTTTAGCCTACTTAACCAAATGATTAGTTGGCAGAAAGCGTAATCAGCTTGCTATATTTGGTAGTCCAGTAGCCTATGCTAAAACAGTTTGCAACTTCGGCTACCAAGCCATTTGACTAGCTAGCTAACCCTAAACTGCAAATATTCAATCTGTCAAACGTGTCTGACGGCTTGTCAGTCGTGTACATTCCGTAAATGTCTACCTGGGCCATGCTTCACGCATGTGACAAAGCTACTGTAATCCCGATTTTGGGATAAACACTGCAAAATTTTCTGTTTCACGAAGCGAATTAAGGTTTATTTGCTGAATAGCATACAACACACGATGAAATCATACACACAGAATTTAACTAAATTAACCATCTTTGTAAAACTAGCATTTAAGAGACCGACAAGAGCATTTAAGACAGTGGTTCTCAGAATCGGTCCTGGGGGCTCCTTGCGTATTATGGCTTTTTCTCCATTGGTTTTGATGATTTACAAGAAAAAAACAATAGTCTAATAATAATTAGAAATTCAATGTACATTATTTTTGTCTTCATGCACCAGGTGGAAAACGTGCTGTACAAAGTGCGTTGTCATCTTTACACGGCTGCAGTGTAAAAAGTATTCGGTAGAAAGTGACTTGCGAACGATCGGTCAGCTAGCGTCACCCAGCAAGTGAACACCACAAACGGCGATGGAGTAGCTAGTAGCAGTTACTGGCTCATTAACTGACTGTGGCGAAAACCTACGACGACAACTTGCTCGGTTAACAGCAGACAGTTATACGAAAATGAGCCTAGTCAAATCACCAGTAGCCTACACATCTCTGATTGACTGACCACCAGTGTAGTCGATGTTCTTCCCCTGTGGTGCATATTGCTAATGCGTGAGTTAACCACGGATAGCCTACCTAAGCTCACTGGCAAGCTGATACGCTAGCTAAGCATATTCGTTTTGCTGAGAAACATAAATTGAAGATAACGGAACATAATTGTATTATTAATGTGCAGTACAGTCACGGATGGAAATTAAACTCTGTAAATATTTGATAATATATTTTAAAACATAACGGCAGACGGTCAGCTAGCCTCAAGTTCGGTCTGCAATCGTTCGTTCAGGTTGATGGGCTTTTCCGCACCGGACTGTCAATCACATTATAAAAATCACAAGACCGCTTAACCCTATGGTTTTGGCTCCAAATCGAGAACATGGCCGCGCCCGCCATTGAGCTTCAAAACGTGTTTTACAGACCCACGTAGAGGCAATGGGTGACGTCACAGTAGCTTTGTCCATATTTTTTACAGTCTCTGGTTTCAAAACGTGTTTTAGAGACCCACGGAGAGTCAATGGGTGACGTCACAGTAGCTTTGTCCATATTTTTTTACAGTCTCTGGGCTGCCTGCGTGCCTGCCTCCCCCAAGGCGTACGTCATTGTTTTGCAATGCGCAGCTGTCGTAAAAACATGCTGGCTTCGATAAGCGGAATCGATAAGCTCGGAGCCATACGATTCCAATGAATAGGACAACTTGGAACCGGTTCGCGATTCCCATCCCTATTTAAATGTGCCCAGCATTCCAAGGCTTGTTGTAAGATTCAGTAGCCAATCAGGACTTGAATACAAGTTTTTTGTAGAGTGCAAAAACTTCGATATTATTTTAATTTCTTTTGTTGTTGTTGAAATGTGCCCAGCATTCCAAGGCTGTAAGAATCAGTAGCCAATCAGGACTTTTTCAAGTCTTTTGTAGACTGCAAAAACTTTGATATTTTTTATTTTAATTTAATTTCCTTTGTTGTTGTTGAAAACAGAGCATTCCAAGTCTGTACATTGTTGTCAGATTCTTTGTAAGACTATGCTATGCTGTAAATAGTTATAGTTGTAAATAGATTTTTTTTAAATGCGTGTTGAATAAATGACTTATAACAACATTCACATTACGTAGTTATATTTTCAAATCTCCAGTCAGCTTTTAGCACAGACTTAATGTAGGGCCCTATGGAATCTGTGTTATAGCTTTTTTAAATTCTCAATTCCGCGATTCCGTCCGTGATTCTGTTATCACAGAAACTATAGGGCCCTACCTTAATGCTGCCATCAGTCTGTCGCTGGCCCGCGCCGGGCCCCCATCAAAAAAGACACTTGGCCGCCGGCCCCCGTCAAAAGATACTTGCCACCGGGCCTAACAACTTACCTGGGGGAAACCCTGCTCTATGGTACACCTGTAGAACCTGGAGAGAATAGATGTGCACAGCCCAGCTCTCTTTAGCCTTCTTAGGAAGTACAGGCGTTGCTGTGCCTTCTTCACTAAGGAGGAGGTGTGCTGGCTCCAAGTGAGATTGTCTGTGATGTGCACCCCCAAGAACTTAAAACTGTGTACTGTCTCCAGTTGTACCATCGACCTGTAGGGGGGACTGAGTTGCTCCGGCCCTCCTGAAATCGACAATCATCTCCTTTGACTTGTCGATATTCAGAGAGAGGTTGTTGTCTCTGCACCAGATCTCAAACTGTCTCACCTCGTCCCTGTAGGCGGATTCGTCGTTGTTGGTGATGAGCCCCACGACTGTGGTGTCATCAGCATACTTGATGATGTGACTGCTCTGGTGTATAGTGACACAGTGGTGGGTTAACAGTGTGTACAACAGTGGGCTCAGCACACAGCCCTGGGGGGCTCCAGTGTTCACAGTAGCGGTAAAAGATTCAAGAAATCAGAGAATCACAGAAATCAGACCCGGCTGTGCTCCACCTATTCCCCGGGGTTAGTGCTCTGTGTAAAGACGGCTTAAGTTAACTAACGTACCAGTAACTTGTACATAGGCAAACAGAAAACAATGCACACCGAGCAGGAGTAGAGGAGTCATATTCACACGCGCACAGAGACATGCGCGTCCATTTGTCCCAAACATTATGATGGGGACTATTTATAAAAAGTGCTGTCATTTTTACATGGGGAAACTAAAATGTATAAAATACGCTTAAATAAAAGCTTAGAATGGGCACTTTTAGCACAAGTGAATAGTTTTGTTACAAAAACTGTGAAGTACAGAGCCAAATAAAGAAAAATATGTCTGTGTCCCAAATATAACGGACCTCACAATATAAATGTATGCATGCATCAATATTCAATCATATTTCTTACAAAAAAATTACCTCTTGCCATCTTTGGATAAAGGGTATTCTATCCGTGTGAAATGTTTTGCACTGACCATTTTTTTGTGTGCTCTATCGACTGTGAGCGTGATCTATAACCGAAAATGGTTATCCATTGTGGGGAGCGGGTGTGTCTGGTAAATTGGACACATCTGACCGAGTGATGTCACAGGGTTGAGGAACTATAAAAATCAGCACCAGTGGCAGTATCATTACAGGCATTTGGCAGACACTCTTATCCAGAGCGACAGTATCTCATAACTGCATCACTGTCGAGATCACCTGTGAGAACGGCATGAAGATGAAGCCTTCCATCATCCTCTGCTTTCTGCTGGTCCACGCAGGTGAGCCGTCCTCCTCTTCTGTAACATGGTTACATGCTAAACAGGGTTTCACACTGAAGGCTAACAGGTCAGAACTCTGACCGTGAGCTCCACCAATCAAAATGAGAATAAACATGGAACACTGACATTAGATTGTCATGTATAGTACATTTCTGTCTATATAGCCCCCCTGCACCCGTGAAGTTTTCCTTTGGTTGTGGGGACTGCAGCGATAGTGCATTGATTCCACACTGGTCCTCTTGTTTGGTGAAACCCCATGAGACGTCATCATAGATTAGCAAAAAACCTGACATTGGATGATCTTAATTTAGCCCCTGCAGGGCAAAAAATATCAGCATTTACCCCTAAGTGCAGGGCAAGAGTAAAAATATCTCAGTTTTGATATTAATGCAGAGGGGACCACGTACGGAAGCCATTCTTCCCAGTTACACTGAAACTGCGAAAGAGCTCACTCTTCAGTAAACACTCTTCGTTCTGCTCATTGACAGCTTGCATACCATCCGGCCATTCCCACGATGAGGGATTCTCCGAGACGGAGGATGATCTGGCTCTCCAAACTGAGGTGAAGGTGAGCATTTGGATGTATGAATCGGGATGGCAGGTATGTCATCCGCCAACTTACGCCTTGGCGGAGCATGGAGCATACTTTTACAGCACCGAGAGCTTGGCGCTTTTCAGGGTTTCCCACAGAAGTAACTGCAATGACCACAGACTCTCAGCCCCTTAAGAACATTAACTTCTGTGTCTTACCGCAAGTAAACAGACAGAATTTCTCATGTCCACACAATAAAGCCCCAAACTTGTGTTATTTAGCGTTTATTTATTAATTTTTTGGCATTTGGATGATGGTAAATTTCTCACCATTTTTGGGACTTGCAGATCAAAAAATAAAAATAAAAAATAGACTGCCAGTGGGAGAATTGAATGGCCTTCAGAATATTATAGTTGTTTGTTTGTTAATAATAATTTTTCCACTGTCATGATTTTACTACTGTCAATGATACTTTTAAATCAGACTGGATTAAACAATCCTTAAAAAGCACAGCCTCTATTTGGAATTGTATACCCCATTCTACCATTTCTTTAATCTTTTAATCTATAAACATAATCTCCCCTCCCCCCCCCACAAGTATTATATATAGAATAATAGGAACATTTTATGCAAAAACAAATTATTGCTTTATGGAAAATGACTTTCCAAGGACATCTCAGTGTGCCAGCTTAATGCCCAGGATTACTTGCTGACTTATTCTGAATTTTTATCTACATATCCCTGTTAATCCATTACATTACATTACAGGAATTTAGCAGACGCTCGTATCCCTAGTGACTTACACAACTTTTTACATAGCATTTACATTGCATCCATTTAGACGGCTGGATATATACTGAAGCAAAGTTGCAGGTTAAGTACCTTGCTCAAGGGTACGATGGCAGTGTCCTACCGGGGAATCGAACCTGTGACCTTTACATGTAGGTTACAAGCCCAGCTCCTTACGCATTATAATGCACTGCTGCCCAGAATGGAATGGAAAGGAATTTGCTGTAGTTATAGATGCTCTTCCCTCTGGGGTTGTGATGCTCTTCAGGGGTGTAGTTTTGACTTGGCTCAGGCTCCTGTAGTTCCTCTGGATCCAGCTGAGGCTGCCATTGGTTGGATATACTTTGCTGCACAATTTAAAAATAATAATTGCGGTGTATGAGCTTTATTGCAGAAATATGTAATTTAAATAATTTAGAAAACACTGGATAACATTACTTTAGAATACAGCTTTTTTCATTTCTGTGAGCTAAAAATGCCCAGAAAAACATAATGCAGTTTACATTATTACAGGCATTTTGCAGACGCTATTATCCAAAGCGACACACAACTTTTTTTTTTTTTACATTTTTACATTGTATCCATTTATACAGCTGGATGTGTACTGAAGCAATGCAGGTTAAGTACCTAGCTCAACGCTACCCAGGAATTGAAACCCTTTCTCTCTGGCCAATGCTCTGACCAATCATGTCTCAGGCCTCCACGGGTGTCATGGATACATTCTGCACTGGCAGGATCAGGGTTCAGTTTTGAACCAATTAGCTCATCATTTACTGTGAGTGGCAAAAATGTCATGATCGTTATGAAAGAGCTAAGTCCCTCCTACTCCTTCTTCTTCTGTTTAGAATGGGCAGAAAATCCCTGGCGTCTGTAACATCTGCAAGCGTATCATAAGGTCAATCCAGTCCTCTGGCCACTACCGAACCAAGGTAACGACATTAGCATCCGACCAGGTCTACCATACCTGCAGAAAGCTTCAGAGATCAGTCAGAATCAGGGCCAATTCAGAGTCACACAGCCAGAATCAGGGCCAATTCAGAGTCACAGAGCCAGAATCAGGGCCAATTCAGAGTCACAGAGTCAGAATCAGGGCCAAATCCGAGTCTCTGAATCAGACCTCATTTCAGTGTGAGTTTGCAGTCAGTGTTTCAGCTCTCACCAGGGCCTCATATCGAGTGTAAATACTTTAACACTTTAGATGCTGGTGAAATATGAAATTACTCACTCCTAAAGATTCTTGGGAATTTTATTCAAAGCAGCCAAATGTACATTTGTGTGGTAAAGGAGCTTATTTTGAGCCCAAATACCCATCAGCCCAAAGGCTATGGTTTTCCCATACAAAACATGAGTTTTTTCATGTCTGGGAGTTATATGGCATTTAATGACAGAATACAGCGATTCAAGCAGGAACTCTGGCCTGGCATGGTTCAGTACAATTGTGAAAAATGGATTAGTTACAGATGTAGACACAACAAATTACATAGCAAAATCTTATATTTAGTCAGAATCAATGTTAGCTCTTCTAGCTAGCTATATTAGATATGCTGATCCTTGTTTGTTACCAGTCAGTTAGCGAGTGGCTATTTTTGCAGCTATTCCTGCTGTAACCAGTTAGCAGGCTGGCTAATATTTGTGTGCAAACAAAATTCCATACAGCTTTTAACGTGTTTACACAGGCTTGGAGGCTTTACACCATGGATAGCTGTCTCCAGTGGTTAAGAGCTAAGCTGAACTGTGAATGTTTTGTGGGTTTTTTTTTTTCAGGCAGTGATTAAGATAATGCTTCACACTGTGTGCAAAAGGATGTCTTTCCTTGTAAGAGGCATCTGCAAAAGAGTGGTCAGCAAATACTTCATGCCACTAGTGCACGAGCTCATGATTCGCGATGGGCCAAGTCGAGCCTGTAAAAAAATTCATCTCTGCTGGTGAGGACTGACTTTACACCCCTTTCTTTTCTTTTTTCATTCAATCCTGTTTGTAAGCGTTTCGGCTGTGTGAGGCACACCTGTCTGTCACACCTACGCCATGTACACAGGTTCTGAAGAGGGAAAGTGGAAGTGTAGGGAAGTGAAACTGCCTGATGTATATTAGGGGTAAGAAGTCCCCAGACTAAAGAACCCCTCAAGAGCTCTGTAAAGGGATTGCATAGGGTATTGTTTGGGCAAATAAAATTCTGGCTTCAGGGCCTAGGAATATTCACAGGATATACCTGGAATCAAGATCTTTTTATTCCCTCTTCCTAGGTGGAGCCCACTGCAAGGGCCAGTGTGAGCAGGCAGGAAGAGGAAATGTCCCAAGTTGCCGGACAGTGCAGAGCTCTCTTTCTCTCTCTCTCTCTCTCTCTCTCTCTCTCTCTCTGTCTCCCACACAGAGCATTTTCTCATTCGGTTCTTCTCATAATTAAAGGCTTAAGCAGACCCTGGCATCACTTGCTAAAGATAAAAGGCGCTACTTCCAGAAACTATTCTACTGTCGCTCAATAAAGCATGATTACAAAAAAAGCTCTGTGTGTCTGTTCATTTAGCTTCTCACGCCCGGGTTACGGACTTTACCTGCAATACTTAAGCCCATTAGACACCAGTCAATTTCCCACAGATTACCGAAAATTTAAAAAGTAACATGTATTTTCAACAATATTCAGAACAGAATTGCAACACATCATATTTACACTGAATTATGACAATAATTCATGATAATAACAATTGACAACAAGGGAAATATTTATATATTAGATACAATGCTAAGCATGAGTAACTATGCGCTTATTCACGTAGGATCTGCATTGGACAGCCTGCTGACTAAAGCACTGCAAGCTAAGTAGTTAGCTAAAGCAACTGAACTGTAAAAAGGCCTGCATGGTAGGCCTAGTGCAAAGATGAATTCGAATTTCCGAATTGAACCAAATGTAACATGGCTTCACCGTCTCACAAGTTAGCAGCTACCTAGCTAGCTACAGTGCTTTGTTAGCTACCTTCATAGCTAACACGGCTACTAAGCAGTGGCACTGTTTTGTGCCACGAAAGCCGTCTTTACACTGCCGAGCCGGGTTAAAATGCTGTAGCAGACCCGGGGTAGAATTAGTGATGATCAATTTCCAACGCCGTTTGTGGGAAAAACAGGCCCCAGCCTGGGCCAGAAGCGCTGGGGGTTCTCCTCACACGGTTGAATGCTTCATCAAAATATACACTTCACAGAGTCTGATGTAACTGGATTTATTGCAGGTGATTCAAAGATTCCATGCAAGAACCCGGGCTGATCTGCGCATATCAAATACAAACAAGCACTCCACAAGACACTCACAAAGACAAACAAAACACACACAAAACACAGACAAGACACACTGAACTCCTCTGGGGTCGAACACTCCCGTAAGTCGAACACTCCCGACTTACACAATTTTTTTTTTTTTTTACATTTTTACATTGTATCCATTTATACAGCTGGATGTGTACTGAAGCAATGCAGGTTAAGTACCTAGCTCAACGCTGCCCAGGAATTGAAACCCTTTCTCTCTGGCCAATGCTCCGACCAATCATGTCTCAGGCCTCCACGGGAGTCATGGTTACATTCTCCATTACGACTATTCATGTCTCAGCCCTCCACGGGCTTCCTGGATATGTTCTACACTGCCAGGATCGGGGTTCAGTTTTGAACCAATTAGCTCATCATTTACTGTGAGTAGCAAAAATGTCATGATCGTTATGAAAGAGTTACGTCCCTCCTACTCCTTCTTCTTCTGTTTAGAATGGGCAGAAAATCCCTGGCGTCTGTTATATCTGCAAGCTTATCATGAGGAAAGTCAAGGCCTCTGTCCCCAACGGATCCCAGGTAACAGCATTAGCATCCGACCAGGTCTACCATACCTGCAGAAAGCTTCAGAGATCAGTCAGAATCAGGGCCAATTCAGAGTCACACAGCCAGAATCAGGGCCAATTCAGAGTCACACAGCCAGAATCAGGGCCAAATCCGAGTCTCTGAACCAGACCTCATTTCAGTGTGAGTTTGCAGTCAGTGTTTCAGCTCTCACCATGGATAGCTGTCTCCAGTGGTTAAGAGCTAAGTTGAACTGTGAATGTTATGTGGGTTTTTTTTTCAGGCAGTGATTAGGAGAATGCTTCACACTGTGTGCAACAGGATGAATTTCTTTGTAAGAGGCCCCTGCAGGATGCTGGTCAACAAATATTTCATGCCACTAGTGCACAAGCTCATGACTTGCGATACGCCCAGTCAAGCCTGTAAAAGAAAACATCTCTGCTGGTGAGAACTGACTTTACACCCCTTTCTTTTCAGTGTGAGTTTGCAGTCAATGTTTCAGCTCTCACCAGGGCCTCATTTGGAGTGTAAATACTTTAACACTTTAGATGCTGGTGAAATATGAAATTACTCACTCCTAAAGATTCTTGGGAATTTTATTCAAAGCAGCCAAATGTACAATTGTGTGGTAAAGGAGCTTATTTTGAGCCCAAATACCCATCAGCCCAAACGCTATGGTTTTCCCATACAAAATATGAGTTTTTTCATGTCTGGGAGTTATATGGCATTTAATGACAGAATACAGGGATTCAAGCAGGAACTCTAGCCTGGCATGGTTCAGTACAATTGTGAAAAATGGATTAGCTACAGATGTAGACACAACAAATGACATAGCAAAATCTTATATTTAGTCAGAATCCATGTTAGCTCTTCTAGCTAGCTATATTAGATATGCTGATCCTTGTTTGTTACCAATCAGTTAGCGAGTGGCTATTTTTGCAGCTATTCCTGCTGTAACCAGTTAGCAGGCTGGCTAATATTTGTGTGCAAACAAAATTCCATACAGCTTTTAACGTGTTTACACAGGCTTGGAGGCTTTACACCATGGATAGCTGTCTCCAGTGGTTAAGAGCTAAGTTGAACTGTGAATGTTTTGTGGGTTTTTTTTTTTTTCAGGCAGTGATTGAGAGCGCGCTTCACAAAGTGTGCAACACGATGAATTTCTTTGTAAGAGGCATCTGCAGGAGAGTGGTCAGCAAATACTTCATGCCACTAGTGGACGAGCTCATGACTCGCGATGGGCCCCGTCGAGCCTGTAAAAAAATTCATCTCTGCTGGTGAGGACTGACTTTACACCCCTTTCTTTTCTTTTTTCATTCAATCCTGTTTGGAAGCGTTTCGGCAGTGTGAGGCACACCTGTCTGTCACACCCACACCATGTACACAGGTTCTGAAGCGGGAAAGTGGAAGTGTAGGGAAGTGAAACTGCCTGATGTATATTAGGGGTAAGAAGTCCCCAAACTAAAGAACCCCTCTAGAGGGGTTCTTTAGTTTGGAAAGGGGTCCCATTGGGTATTGTTCGGGCAAATACAATTCTGGCTTCAGGGCCTAGGAATATTCACAGGATATACGGTACCTGGAATCAAGATCTTTTTATTCCCTCTTCCTAGGTGGAGCCCACTGCAAGGGCGAGTGTGAGCAGGCAGGAAGAGGAAATGTCCCAAGTTGCCGGACAGTGCAGAGCTCTCTCTCTCTCTCTCTCTCTCTCTCTCTCTGTCTCCCACACAGAGCATTTTCTAATTCGGTTCTTCACATAATTAAAGGCTTAAGCAGACCCTGGCATCACTTGCTAAAGATAAAAGGCGCTACTTCCAGAAACTATTCTACTGTCTCTCAATAAAGCATGATTACAAAAAAAGCTCTGCGTGTCTGTTCATTTAGCTTCTCACGCCCAGGTTACGGACTTTACCTGCAATACTTAAGCCCATTAGACACCAGTCAATTTCCCACAGATTACTGACAATTTAAAAAGTAACGTGTATTTTCAACAATATTCAGAACAGAATTGCAACACATCATATTTACACTGAATTATGACAATAATTTATGATAATAACAATTGACAACAAGGGAAATATTTATATATTAGATACAATGTTAAGCATGAGTAACTATGCGCTTATTCACGTAGGATCTGCATTGGACAGTCTGCTGACTAAAGCACTGCAAGCTAAGTAGTTAGCTAAAGCAACTGAACTGTAAAAAGGCCTGCATGGTAGGCCTAGTGCAAAGATGAATTTGAATTTCCGAACTGAACCAAATGTAACATGGCTTCACCGTCTCACAAGTTAGCAGCTACCTAGCTAGCTACAGTGCTTTGTTAGCTACCTCCATAGCTAACAAGGCTACTAAGCAGTGGCGCTGTTTTGTGCCACGAAAGCCGTCTTTACACTGCCAAGCCGGTTTAAAATGCTGTAGCAGACCCGGGGTAGAATTAAGCCGCGTTTCCACCGCAGAAACTTTACCCCGGAACTAGGAACCTTTTGAGGAACTCAGTGCGTTTCCACCGCAGGAACTAGGGTCTAAATTTTGTTCCGGGGGCTTTATTTTACCCCCCAAAAAGTTCCTGCTCGGGGGGTAGTACTTTCCGAAAGTAGAGGAACCTTTTGGTTGGAGCTTGCAGCGCTGAACATTTCTGATTGGTCGAATACTCGCAGCATTTTTTTGTGTTTGTTTTCAGGCGCCATGTTTAAAAATATGCAGCCGCAAACCAATTTATTTTCATAATAACTTCAAATCAAATCAAACGGCGCAGTAGCCTAGTTTTGGTTATAGCCTGCCAACGTCTTGGAATTATAACGTGTGCTCTTCTGTTCTTTTCTTGCTTTAGTATTCGTTTTATAAATTTTTTTTAAATAAAAAGCATTCGTGCTGGGACAGCATATTACGTAGGCTACCAAAACATTCAAACGGATTAATTCGGTTGCTGAATATTTTCTTCCGGATTTTCTTTGTTAGCCCGTTGTAATTGACTCAAAACGTTTGATACAGTTATGTGAGGTATGCGGTAGTTCTGCATAATTAACATTGGTGATACAGTACAAGCAAACTGGAAATCACCTTCTGCACTTTTTGTCAGGGTAAAATAACAGGTTAATTCTAGTAATCGTCCCTTTAGCTTTTTCAGACTGCCGTAATTTTACTCTGCCATTCTTCAATTCCACAAAAAGACCAGGAAGACTATGGACTAATTTATGGTGCATGGTTCGCATCTGGAGGGCACACTTCTCTGCTCGGCTAGCAGTAACTTCGAAGGAAAGCAAAAGGTGGCTGTACCACTACTAATTTAAATTTTCACGCAAGTCCGAGTTTTCGTTCTATTCTTGTCATTTTGCGATTTGCGATATGGAATTAAGGATGAGAAAGTAATCAAACAGCAAATTGTTTATGTGTGCATGTTTTCTGCTGTTGTTGCCAGTTATACATATAAATGTGAATGCATTCGGTCGCTTCGGATGTCAAGATGTGAAAGCGAATGTTCGCATAAAAACATAATGAATGTGTTTGAGAGGATATATAAAACAGTTACAATCTGACTATTGGCCTGTTATATCCTATTTGTTGCATAACAACGGTCCAAGTTCAACTACCAACGACAGGTTTGCTTGACAACGGTAAAATAAGCCCAAACGGCTGCAGAAGAATATTTCAATTCTAGGTGATTAAATCGATAAAAAAAAAATACAAAAGTAACCATATATAATCATTGTTGGTAACCCGTTGTATATAAGTGGAATAAACCCCTCTGGGCTGTCCCGGCTATTAGAAAATAGGCTAATGTAGGCTACTTCGGTGGTAGTATGGGGTTACAGAAGAAATCATAGGACAGATGAACCGACGACAACGTCATTTTTTCATACGTCAGTGGGCTAATTTGCCTAATCTTCGCGGGACTTTAGACCGTGGTGGAAACGCAGACAACCATGGGCTGAAGGAAACTTTTAGTTCCTTGAAAAGTAGTTCCTGGGACTAAAAGTTCCGGGTAATTTTGGTGGAACTGCCTTTAGTGGCTTTAGTGATGATCAATTTCCAACGCCGTTTGTGGGAAAAACAGGCCCCAGCCTGGGCCAGAAGCCCTGGGGGTTCTCCTCACACGGTTGAATGCTTCTTCAAAATATACACTTCACAGAGTCTGATGTAACTGGATTTATTGCAGGTGATTCAAAGATTCCATGCAAGAACCCGGGCTGATCTGCGCATATCAAATACAAACAAGCACTCCACAAGACACTCACAAAGACAAACAAAACACACACAAAACACAGACAAGACACACTGAACTCCCCTGGGGTCGAACACTCCCTTTTATCCTATCTTATTAGCTCCTCCTGTTGTGGAGCTTAAGCTTGGCCTTTCCCACATGCTTATATCATTTTACTTGACTCTTTCCCATATATCATTGTTTCCCATTTTCTGCCAAGATTTTACACCATTATTTGCAAGCCCTCTTCCTTTCTTATATAAAAAAAGTGTTCACTTCCCCTTTCTTAAATAAGACAGGTATTAAGATTGAGTGTAAATAAAACAGCAGAGTGTCTGACTGTTAAAGTGCTGAAGTGCTTATGTAAGTCTAAAAAAAACCTTCAGGTAGGACAGTTCAGGAGACCAACAGCCTGTGGAAAAAAGCTGTTTTTGAACCTGGTGGTTCTGGTCTTGATACACCTTAGCCTTCTACCAGAAGGCAGCGGGTCAAACAGTCCTTGAAACGGGTGCAAGGAGTCCTTCATGATGCTGCGGGCTTTTCTTTCACACCTTTCTGTGTAAATGTCCTTGATGGCGGGGAAACTGGTTGATGTACTGGGCCGATTTCACAACCCGCTGCAGGGCCTTCCTGTCTGCAGCTGAACAGTTCCCATGCCAAACAGTAATGCAGCAAGTCGGTATGGACTCTATGGTACACCTGTAGAACCTGGAGAGAATAGATGTGCACAGCCCAGCTCTCTTTAGCCTTCTTAGGAAGTACAGGCGTTGTTGTGCCTTCTTCACTAAGGAGGAGGTGTGCTGGCTCCAAGAGAGATTGTCTGTGATGTGCACCCCCAAGAACTTAAAACTGTGTACTGTCTCCACAGTTGTACCATTGACCTGTGCGGGAGAGTGAGTCACTCCGGCCCTCCTGAAATTGACAATCATCTCCTTTGTCTTGTCGACATTCAGAGAGAGGTTGTTGTCTCTGCACCAGATCTCAAACCTTCTCACCTCGTCCCTGTAGGCGGATGTGATTGCTCTGGTGTATAGCGACACAGTGGTGAGTTAACAGTGTGTACAACAGTGGGTTCAGCACACAGCCCTGGGGGGCTGCAGTGTTCACAGTAGCGGTAAAAGATTCATGAAATCAGAGAATCACAGAAATCAGACCCGGCTGTGCTCCACCTATTCCCCGGGGTTAATGCTCTGTGTAAAGATGGCTTAAGTTAACTAACGTACCAGTAACTTGTACATAGGCAAACAGAAAACAATGCACACCGAGCAGGAGTAGAGGAGTCATATTCATACAGAGACATGCGCGTCCATTTGTCCCAAACATTATGATGGGGACTTATTTATAAAAAGTGCTGTCATTTTCACATGGGGAAACTAAAATGTATAAAATACGCTTAAATAAAAGCTTAGAATGGGCACTTTTAGCACAAGTGAATAGTTTTGTTACAAAAACTGTGAAGTACAGAGCCAAATAAAGAAAAATATGTCTGTGTCCCAAATATAATGGAGCTCACAATCGAAATTTATGCATGCATCAATATTCAATCATATTTCTTACAAAAAAATTACTTCTTGCCATCTTTGGATGAAGGGTATTCTATCCGTGTGAAATGTTTTGCACTGACCATTTTTTTGTGTGCTCTATCGACTGTGAGCGTGATCTATAACCTAAAATGGTTATCCATTGTGGCGAGCGGGTGTGTCTGGTAAATTGGGCACATCTGACTAAGTGATGTCAGAGCGTTTAGGAACTATAAAAATCAGCACCAGTGGCAGTATCATTACAGGCATTTGGGAGACACTCTTATCCAGAGTGACAGGATCTCATAACAGCATCACTGTCGAGATCACCTGTGAGAACGGCATGAAGATGAAGCCTTCCATCATCCTCTGCTTTCTGTTGGTCTACGCAGGTGAGCCGTCCTCCTCTTCTGTAACATGGTTACATGCTAAACAGGGTTTCACACAGAAGGCATAGCTCAGGAGATAAGACCGATTGTCTGGCAGTCGGAGGGTTGCCGGTTCAAACCCCGCTCTGGGCGTGTCGAAGTGTCCTTGAGCAAGACACCTAACCCCTAACTGCTCTGGTGAATGAGAGGCATCAATTGTAAAGCGCTTTGGATAAATGCGCTATATAAATGCAGTCCATTTACCATTTACAGTCTGCTGACTAAAGCACTGCAAGCTAAGTAGTTAGCTAAAGCAAGTGAACTGTAGAAAGGCCTGCATGCTAGTACAGGGTTTCCGCCAGTGTATTGCAAGCCGGGCGGCCCGCCGGGCATAAATTGACCCCCGCCGGGCCTAAGCATCGGGGAATTCTTTTTTTTTTTTTTTAATGTATTTTTAAGATGTTTTTTAAACTACAGTTACAGTGGTGCGTCTTGGTTGGAAAGTTCACCAGCGACATCTGTTGGTTAAAACGTGAACGCACTATAGGATAACAGCAGGTCTGTTCTTTACTCTCATTGTGCATAGAGTGACGTTCAACACTTGACGCTTCCAACTATCACAAGCTAACGGTCAGGGGTCATCACCGTGTCGGGTTGTGACGGACTTTTTGGTCAAAATTTTTTCCACGGACATACAAAACTTGAAGTGGTGAAATATTACCAGAAACACACAATTGCATGCTAGACCTCACAAAGTGCCATAGTACATATCTTAATATGCTACACAATTTATGATGATAGTAGTTCTAACATTTAAAAAACTGTGCTCTACCTTGTTATGACGAAAACTTGGAGACTGTAAAGTCAGCCGTTGTATATGGGCAGGTGGCAATCCTAAAACAGACATCAATGCGGAATTTCGTGTTTGAGATTTAATATCGTTCATATGACTGAAACCTCGCTCACAGCTGCAGGTGTCTGGGCTTAATGTGAGCAGGAGTATTGCAAGTTTGCTCAATTCATTGTACTCCTTGCTGTTCTCAAACAGATTGCAATGTATATTATCATGGGAAAAAAATAAACTTTTTTTCCCAATCAATTAATTTTTTTGACACAGACAAGTCTTGCCACGGACATGTTTGTCCGTGTACGGACACGTTGATGACCCCTGCTAACGGTACCTAGCAAGGCACCATTTCTCTAGTAGGCTAACTAACCTCGTTACAAACTGTGTTATCACTTCATCTCGTCGGTAAGTACATTCTTTTAATACTAACTTAAGCAGTGTGTAGGTAACGTTAAACTAGTAGCATGAATGTAACGTTCGATACATTGTAACATTACATGACTTATTAATCGTCATCTAAATAACGACTTCACTTGTTTATTAATAACGTTAGCTTGGTGGCATTGATGTGCATGACATGACGTGGTCATTTATCTAACTTAGCTAGCTAGCCAAACAGTCAGTAACACAGATACATAGATATTTTGTTGTTGTTGAAATGTGCCCAGCATTCCAAGGCTGTACATTGTTGTAAGATTCAGTAGCCAATAAGTGTTGCGCATATCCCGCTCTTACAGCTCGTTTCCAGCCCAAACCACTGCAAAGAGAGCAAACTTTTTTTTGTTGTCAGTGACATTTCCTTCTGACATCTACGACGGCAATCGCAAACACGATTAGCTATTTCCATGGATAAAATCGCATTTATTATTATTATTTATTGGTAAAAACATTTACTTCATATCCAGGGAGATAGCCAACTACTTGCACGCTACATGACACATGGACGGAGTGTAGCACAGTGGGTAAGGAACTGGGCTTGTAACCGAAAGGTATCAGGTTCGAATCCCGGGTAAGGACACTGCCGTTGTACCCTTGAGCAAGGTACTTAACCTGCATTGCTTCAGTATATATCCAGCTGTATAAATGGATACAATGTTAAATGCTATGTAAAAAAAATAAAATAAAAAAAAATAAAAAAGTTGTGTAAGTCGCTCTGGATAAGAGCGTCTGCTAAATGCCTGTAATGTAATGTAATGTAATGTAATGACATGTGTAGCCATTTAGTAATACCATCGCATTTCAGGCTAGAAAATAACCCGTTAATCCAGAGAAATTGCTGAGTTGTCTAAGAATCTTTATCGCAACAGAATGTATCAAGGCTAGCAGTCCGGATCAAATTTGTTGTGACAGCTGCCGTCCAAAACAAACACATGAGAGAGGCTGCCTCAAGCGACCAAAACCAGACTTCGTTTTTGAAGCTCATTTCCTGGTCTTGTTGTTCCTGGTTGCTCACTAGCGCCACTGCGGCTCCAGGATAGATGTTTTCATATCCGATTTCCATGTAAGTCTACGGTACAAATGCGGTCAAAATACAAAGTCAATAATTTTTTCTCATGAGAACAAATAGTCACAGTAGGTGTATTTTATTCGTCTTATGACTGTCCATGGGTCGATTTCATGATTTATTGTGTCATTTGGGCACTGTTATAATATTTGTTGTGGACCAATGAGGTACAGTTTGCGTCACTTCCTGATTACTGCAGATGACTAAGCTACAGTATGGGCTTACAGTCTATGGTCACTGGGGTGGGAGGTGGCGCCTCTTGGCCTTGACATTGTGGCTCCGGCCATGGTCCACCTGTGCGAAGTCAGAAAATGCAGGCATCCCGTTTCGTAGTGATTTCATTATGGCGTGTGCTATTTACAGCTGCACTAGACGACCATAAAATCATCCTCCTCTGAAGTTTTTCGGTAGCCGAGTCATTTTTACTATTTCCTTTAGCCTACTTAACCAAATGATTAGTTGGCAGAAAGCGTAATCAGCTTGCTATATTTGGTAGTCCAGTAGCCTATGCTAAAACAGTTTGCAACTTCGGCTACCAAGCCATTTGACTAGCTAGCTAACCCTAAACTGCAAATATTCAATCTGTCAAACGTGTCTGACGGCTTGTCAGTCGTGTACATTCCGTAAATGTCTACCTGGGCCATGCTTCACGCATGTGACAAAGCTACTGTAATCCCGATTTTGGGATAAACACTGCAAAATTTTCTGTTTCACGAAGCGAATTAAGGTTTATTTGCTGAATAGCATACAACACACGATGAAATCATACACACAGAATTTAACGAAATTAACCATCTTTGTAAGACTAGCATTTAAGAGACCGACAAGAGCATTTAAGACAGTGGTTCTCAGAATCGGTCCTGGGGGCTCCTTGCGTATTATGGCTTTTTCTCTATTGGTTTTGATGATTTACAAGAAAAAAACAATAGTCTAATAATAATTAGAAATTCAATGTACATTATTTTTGTCTTCATGCACCAGGTGGAAAACTTGCTGTACAAAGTGCGTTGTCATCTTTACACGGCTGCAGTGTAAAAAGTATTCGGTAGAAAGTGACTTGCGAACGATCGGTCAGCTAGCGTCACCCAGCAAGTGAACACCACAAACGGCGATGGAGTAGCTAGTAGCAGTTACTGGCTCATTAACTGACTGTGGCGAAAACCTACGACGACAACTTGCTCGGTTAACAGCAGACAGTTATACGAAAATGAGCCTAGTCAAATCACCAGTAGCCTACACATCTCTGATTGACTGACCACCAGTGTAGTCGATGTTCTTCCCCTGTGGTGCATATTGCTAATGCGTGAGCTAACCACGGATAGCCTACCTAAGCTCACTGGCAAGCTGATACGCTAGCTAAGCATATTCGTTTTGCTGAGAAACATAAATTGAAGATAACGGAACATAATTGTATTATTAATGTGCAGTACAGTCACGGATGGAAATTAAACTCTGTAAATATTTGATAATATATTTTAAAACATAACGGCAGACAGTCAGCTAGCCTCAAGTTCGTTCTGCAATCGTTCGTTCAGGTTGATGGGCTTTTCCGCACCGGACTGTCAATCACATTATAAAAATCACAAGACCGCTTAACTCTATGGTTTTGGCTCCAAATCGAGAACATGGCCGCGCCCGCCATTGAGCTTCAAAACGTGTTTTACAGACCCACGTAGAGGCAATGGGTGACGTCACAGTAGCTTTGTCCATATTTTTTACAGTCTCTGGTTTCAAAACGTGTTTTAGAGACCGACGGAGAGTCAATGGGTGACGTCACAGTAGCTTTGTCCATATTTTTTTACAGTCTCTGGGCTGCCTGCGTGCCTGCCTCCCCCAAGGCGTACGTCATTGTTTTGCAATGCGCAGCTGTCGTAAAAACATGCTGGCTTCGATAAGCGGAATCGATAAGCTCGGAGCCATACGATTCCAATGAATAGGACAACTTGGAACCGGTTCGCGATTCCCATCCCTATTTAAATGTGCCCAGCATTCCAAGGCTTGTTGTAAGATTCAGTAGCCAATCAGGACTTGAATACAAGTTTTTTGTAGAGTGCAAAAACTTCGATATTATTTTAATTTCTTTTGTTGTTGTTGAAATGTGCCCAGCATTCCAAGGCTGTAAGAATCAGTAGCCAATCAGGACTTTTTCAAGTCTTTTGTAGACTGCAAAAACTTTGATATTATTTATTTTAATTTAATTTCCTTTGTTGTTGTTGAAAACAGAGCATTCCAAGTCTGTACATTGTTGTCAGATTCTTTGTAAGACTATGCTATGCTGTAAATAGTTATAGTTGTAAATAGATTTTTTTAAATGCGTGTTGAATAAATGACTTATAACAACATTCACATTACGTAGTTATATTTTCAAATCTCCAGTCAGCTTTTAGCACAGACTTAATGTAGGGCCCTATGGAATCTGTGTTATAGCTTTTTTAAATTCTCAATTCCGCGATTCCGTCCGTGATTCTGTTATCACAGAAACTATAGGGCCCTACCTTAATGCTGCCATCAGTCTGTCGCTGGCCCGCGCCGGGCCCCCATCAAAAAAGACACTTGGCCGCCGGCCCCCGTCAAAAGATACTTGCCACCGGGCCTAACAACTTACCTGGGGGAAACCCTGCTCTATGGTACACCTGTAGAACCTGGAGAGAATAGATGTGCACAGCCCAGCTCTCTTTAGCCTTCTTAGGAAGTACAGGCGTTGCTGTGCCTTCTTCACTAAGGAGGAGGTGTGCTGGCTCCAAGTGAGATTGTCTGTGATGTGCACCCCCAAGAACTTAAAACTGTGTACTGTCTCCACAGTTGTACCATCGACCTGTAGGGGGGAGTGAGTCACTCCGGCCCTCCTGAAATCGACAATCATCTCCTTTGACTTGTCGACATTCAGAGAGAGGTTGTTGTCTCTGCACCAGATCTCAAACTGTCTCACCTCGTCCCTGTAGGCGGATTCGTCGTTGTTGGTGATGAGCCCCACGACTGTGGTGTCATCAGCATACTTGATGATGTGACTGCTCTGGTGTATAGTGACACAGTGGTGGGTTAACAGTGTGTACAACAGTGGGCTCAGCACACAGCCCTGGGGGGCTCCAGTGTTCACAGTAGCGATAAAAGATTCAAGAAATCAGAGAATCACAGAAATCAGACCCGGCTGTGCTCCACCTATTCCCCGGGGTTAATGCTCTGTGTAAAGACGGCTTAAGTTAACTAACGTACCAGTAACTTGTACATAGGCAAACAGAAAACAATGCACACCGAGCAGGAGTAGAGGAGTCATATTCACACGCGCACAGAGACATGCGCGTCCATTTGTCCCAAACATTATGATGGGGACTATTTATAAAAAGTGCTGTCATTTTTACATGGGGAAACTAAAATGTATAAAATACGCTTAAATAAAAGCTTAGAATGGGCACTTTTAGCACAAGTGAATAGTTTTGTTACAAAAACTGTGAAGTACAGAGCCAAATAAAGAAAAATATGTCTGTGTCCCAAATATAACGGACCTCACAATATAAATGTATGCATGCATCAATATTCAATCATATTTCTTACAAAAAAATTACCTCTTGCCATCTTTGGATAAAGGGTATTCTATCCGTGTGAAATGTTTTGCACTGACCATTTTTGTGTGTGCTCTATCGACTGTGAGTGTGATCTATAACCGAAAATGGTTATCCATTGTGGGGAGCGGGTGTGTCTGGTAAATTGGACACATCTGACCGAGTGATGTCACAGGGTTGAGGAACTATAAAAATCAGCACCAGTGGCAGTATCATTACAGGCATTTGGCAGACACTCTTATCCAGAGCGACAGTATCTCATAACTGCATCACTGTCGAGATCACCTGTGAGAACGGCATGAAGATGAAGCCTTCCATCATCCTCTGCTTTCTGCTGGTCCACGCAGGTGAGCCGTCCTCCTCTTCTGTAACATGGTTACATGCTAAACAGGGTTTCACACTGAAGGCTAACAGGTCAGAACTCTGACCGTGAGCTCCACCAATCAAAATGAGAATAAACATGGAACACTGACATTAGATTGTCATGTATAGTACATTTCTGTCTATATAGCCCCCCTGCACCCGTGAAGTTTTCCTTTGGTTGTGGGGACTGCAGCGATAGTGCATTGATTCCACACTGGTCCTCTTGTTTGGTGAAACCCCATGAGACGTCATCATAGATTAGCAAAAAACCTGACATTGGATGATCTTAATTTAGCCCCTGCAGGGCAAAAAATATCAGCATTTACCCCTAAGTGCAGGGCAAGATTAAAAATATCTCAGTTTTGATATTAATGCAGAGGGGACCACGTAGGGAAGCCATTCTTCCCAGTTACACTGAAACTGCGAAAGAGCTCACTCTTCAGTGAACACTCTTCGTTCTGCTCATTGACAGCTTGCATACCATCCGGCCATTCCCACGATGAGGGATTCTCCGAGACGGAGGATGATCTGGCTCTCCAAACTGAGGTGAAGGTGAGCATTTGGATGTATGAATCGGGATGGCAGGTATGTCATCCGCCAACTTACGCCTCGGCGGAGCATGGAGCATACTTTTACAGCACCGAGAGCTTGGCGCTTTTCAGGGTTTCCCACAGAAGTAACTGCAATGACCACAGACTCTCAGCCCCTTAAGAACATTAACTTCTGTGTCTTACTGCAAGTAAACAGACAGAATTTCTCATGTCCACACAATAAAGCCCCAAACTTGTGTTATTTAGCGTTTATTTATTAATTTTTTGGCATTTGGATGATGGTAAATTTCTCACCATTTTTGGGACTTGCAGATCAAAAAATAAAAATAAAAAATAGACTGCCGGTGGGAGAATTGAATGGCCTTCAGAATATTATAGTTGTTTGTTTGTTAATAATAATTTTTCCACTGTCATGATTTTACTACTGTCAATGATACTTTTAAATCAGACTGGATTAAACAATCCTTAAAAAGCACAGCCTCTATTTGGAATTGTATACCCCATTCTACCATTTCTTTAATCTTTTAATCTATAAACATAATCTCCCCTCCCCCCCCCACAAGTATTATATATAGAATAATAGGAACATTTTATGCAAAAACAAATTATTGCTTTATGGAAAATGACTTTCCAAGGACATCTCAGTGTGCCAGCTTAATGCCCAGGATGACTTGCTGACTTATTCTGAATTTTTATCTACATATCCCTGTTAATCCATTACATTACATTACAGGAATTTAGCAGACGCTCGTATCCCTAGTGACTTACACAACTTTTTACATAGCATTTACATTGCATCCATTTAGACGGCTGGATATATACTGAAGCAAAGTTGCAGGTTAAGTACCTTGCTCAAGGGTACGATGGCAGTGTCCTACCGGGGAATCGAACCTGTGACCTTTACATGTAGGTTACAAGCCCAGCTCCTTACGCATTATAATGCACTGCTGCCCAGAATGGAATGGAAAGGAATTTGCTGTAGTTATAGATGCTCTTCCCTCTGGGGTTGTGATGCTCTTCAGGGGTGTAGTTTTGACTTGGCTCAGGCTCCTGTAGTTCCTCTGGATCCAGCTGAGGCTGCCATTGGTTGGATATACTTTGCTGCACAATTTAAAAATAATAATTGCGGTGTATGAGCTTTATTGCAGAAATATGCTTTAAATAATTTAGAAAACACTGGATAACATTACTTTAGAATACAGTTTGTTTCATTTCTGTGAGCTAAAAATGCCCAGAAAAACATAATGCAGTTTACATTATTACAGGCATTTTGCAGACGCTATTATCCAAAGCGACACACAACTTTTTTTTTTTTTTTACATTTTTACATTGTATCCATTTATACAGCTGGATGTGTACTGAAGCAATGCAGGTTAAGTACCTAGCTCAACGCTACCCAGGAATTGAAACCCTTTCTCTCTGGCCAATGCTCTGACCAATCATGTCTCAGGCCTTCACGGGTGTCATGGATACATTCTGCACTGGCAGGATCAGGGTTCAGTTTTGAACCAATTAGCTCATCATTTACTGTGAGTGGCAAAAATGTCATGATCGTTATGAAAGAGCTAAGTCCCTCCTACTCCTTCTTCTTCTGTTTAGAATGGGCAGAAAATCCCTGGCGTCTGTAACATCTGCAAGCGTATCATAAGGTCAATCCAGTCCTCTGGCCACTACCGAACCAAGGTAACGACATTAGCATCCGACCAGGTCTACCATACCTGCAGAAAGCTTCAGAGATCAGTCAGAATCAGGGCCAATTCAGAGTCACACAGCCAGAATCAGGGCCAATTCAGAGTCACAGAGCCAGAATCAGGGCCAATTCAGAGTCACAGAGTCAGAATCAGGGCCAAATCCAAGTCTCTGAATCAGACCTCATTTCAGTGTGAGTTTGCAGTCAGTGTTTCAGGTCTCACCAGGGCCTCATATCGAGTGTAAATACTTTAACACTTTAGATGCTGGTGAAATATGAAATTACTCACTCCTAAAGATTCTTGGGAATTTTATTCAAAGCAGCCAAATGTACATTTGTGTGGTAAAGGAGCTTATTTTGAGCCCAAATACCCATCAGCCCAAAGGCTATGGTTTTCCCATACAAAACATGAGTTTTTTCATGTCTGGGAGTTATATGGCATTTAATGACAGAATACAGCGATTCAAGCAGGAACTCTGGCCTGGCATGGTTCAGTACAATTGTGAAAAATGGATTAGTTACAGATGTAGACACAACAAATTACATAGCAAAATCTTATATTTAGTCAGAATCAATGTTAGCTCTTCTAGCTAGCTATATTAGATATGCTGATCCTTGTTTGTTACCAGTCAGTTAGCGAGTGGCTATTTTTGCAGCTATTCCTGCTGTAACCAGTTAGCAGGCTGGCTAATATTTGTGTGCAAACAAAATTCCATACAGCTTTTAACGTGTTTACACAGGCTTGGAGGCTTTACACCATGGATAGCTGTCTCCAGTGGTTAAGAGCTAAGCTGAACTGTGAATGTTTTGTGGGTTTTTTTTTTCAGGCAATGATTAAGATAATGCTTCACACTGTGTGCAACAGGATGTCTTTCCTTGTAAGAGGCATCTGCAAAAGAGTGGTCAGCAAATACTTCATGCCACTAGTGCACGAGCTCATGATTCGCGATGGGCCAAGTCGAGCCTGTAAAAAAATTCATCTCTGCTGGTGAGGACTGACTTTACACCCCTTTCTTTTCTTTTTTCATTCAATCCTGTTTGTAAGCGTTTCGGCTGTGTGAGGCACACCTGTCTGTCACACCTACGCCATGTACACAGGTTCTGAAGAGGGAAAGTGGAAGTGTAGGGAAGTGAAACTGCCTGATGTATATTAGGGGTAAGAAGTCCCCAGACTAAAGAACCCCTCAAGAGCTCTGTAAAGGGATTGCATAGGGTATTGTTTGGGCAAATAAAATTCTGGCTTCAGGGCCTAGGAATATTCACAGGATATACGATACCTGGAATCAAGATCTTTTTATTCCCTCTTCCTAGGTGGAGCCCACTGCAAGGGCCAGTGTGAGCAGGCAGGAAGAGGAAATGTCCCAAGTTGCCGGACAGTGCAGAGCTCTCTCTCTTTCTCTCTCTCTCTCTCTCTCTGTCTCCCACACAGAGCATTTTCTAATTCGGTTCTTCTCATAATTAAAGGCTTAAGCAGACCCTGGCATCACTTGCTAAAGATAAAAGGCGCTACTTCCAGAAACTATTCTACTGTCGCTCAATAAAGCATGATTACAAAAAAAGCTCTGCGTGTCTGTTCATTTAGCTTCTCACGCCCGGGTTACGGACTTTACCTGCAATACTTAAGCCCATTAGACACCAGTCAATTTCCCACAGATTACTGACAATTTAAAAAGTAACGTGTATTTTCAACAATATTCAGAACAGAATTGCAACACATCATATTTACACTGAATTATGACAATAATTTATGATAATAACAATTGACAACAAGGGAAATATTTATATATTAGATACAATGCTAAGCATGAGTAACTATGCGCTTATTCACGTAGGATCTGCATTGGACAGTCTGCTGACTAAAGCACTGCAAGCTAAGTAGTTAGCTAAAGCAAGTGAACTGTAAAAAGGCCTACATGGTAGGACTAGTGCAAAGATGAATTCGAATTTCCGAATTGAACCAAATGTAACATGGCTTCACCGTCTCACAAGTTAGCAGCTACCTAGCTAGCTACAGTGCTTTGTTAGCTACCTTCATAGCTAACACGGCTACTAAGCAGTGGCACTGTTTTGTGCCACGAAAGCCGTCTTTACACTGCCGAGCCGGGTTAAAATGCTGTAGCAGACCCGGGGTAGAATTAGTGATGATCAATTTCCAACGCCGTTTGTGGGAAAAACAGGCCCCAGCCTGGGCCAGAAGCGCTGGGGGTTCTCCTCACATGGTTGAATGCTTCATCAAAATATACACTTCACAGAGTCTGATGTAACTGGATTTATTGCAGGTGATTCAAAGATTCCATGCAAGAACCCGGGCTGATCTGCGCATATCAAATACAAACAAGCACTCCACAAGACACTCACAAAGACAAACAAAACACACACAAAACACAGACAAGACACACTGAACTCCTCTGGGGTCGAACACTCCCTTTTATCCTATCTTATTAGCTCCTCCTGTTGTGGAGCTTTAGCTTGGCCTTTCCCACATGCTTATATCATTTTATGTGACTCTTTCCCATATATCATTGTTTCCCATTTTCTGCCCCATTTTCTTTTTAAATAATTTAGAAAACACTGGATAACATTTCTTTAGAATACAGCTTGTTTCATTAGTGTGAGCTAAATTAGCCAATATTGTTTGTTGTAACTTGGCCTAATTTTGACATTTTTGCATGTTTTACTGAGATAGTAATTTACCCAGAGAAACATAATGCAGTTTACATTATTACAGGCATTTTGCAGACGCTATTATCCAGAGCGACTTACACAACTTTTTTTTTTTTTTACATTTTTACATTGTATCCATTTATACAGCTGGATGTGTACTGAAGCAATGCAGGTTAAGTACCTAGCTCAACGCTACCCAGGAATTGAAACCCTTTCTCTCTGGCCAATGCTCCGACCAATCATGTCTCAGGCCTCCACGGGAGTCATGGTTACATTCTCCATTACGACTATTCATGTCTCAGCCCTCCACGGGCTTCCTGGATATGTTCTACACTGGCAGGATCGGGGTTCAGTTTTGAACCAATTAGCTCATCATTTACTGTGAGTAGCAAAAATGTCATGATCGTTATGAAAGAGTTACGTCCCTCCTACTCCTTCTTCTTCTGTTTAGAATGGGCAGAAAATCCCTGGCGTCTGTTATATCTGCAAGCTTATCATGAGGAAAGTCAAGGCCTCTGTCCCCAACGGATCCCAGGTAACAGCATTAGCATCCGACCAGGTCTACCATACCTGCAGAAAGCTTCAGAGATCAGTCAGAATCAGGGCCAATTCAGAGTCACACAGCCAGAATCAGGGCCAATTCAGAGTCACACAGCCAGAATCAGGGCCAAATCCGAGTCTCTGAACCAGACCTCATTTCAGTGTGAGTTTGCAGTCAGTGTTTCAGCTCTCACCATGGATAGCTGTCTCCAGTGGTTAAGAGCTAAGTTGAACTGTGAATGTTATGTGGGTTTTTTTTTCAGGCAGTGATTAGGAGAATGCTTCACACTGTGTGCAACAGGATGAATTTCTTTGTAAGAGGCCCCTGCAGGATGCTGGTCAACAAATATTTCATGCCACTAGTGCACAAGCTCATGACTTGCGATACGCCCAGTCAAGCCTGTAAAAGAAAACATCTCTGCTGGTGAGAACTGACTTTACACCCCTTTCTTTTCAGTGTGAGTTTGCAGTCAATGTTTCAGCTCTCACCAGGGCCTCATTTGGAGTGTAAATACTTTAACACTTTAGATGCTGGTGAAATATGAAATTACTCACTCCTAAAGATTCTTGGGAATTTTATTCAAAGCAGCCAAATGTACAATTGTGTGGTAAAGGAGCTTATTTTGAGCCCAAATACCCATCAGCCCAAAGGCTATGGTTTTCCCATACAAAATATGAGTTTTTTCATGTCTGGGAGTTATATGGCATTTAATGACAGAATACAGGGATTCAAGCAGGAACTCTAGCCTGGCATGGTTCAGTACAATTGTGAAAAATGGATTAGCTACAGATGTAGACACAACAAATGACATAGCAAAATCTTATATTTAGTCAGAATCCATGTTAGCTCTTCTAGCTAGCTATATTAGATATGCTGATCCTTGTTTGTTACCAATCAGTTAGCGAGTGGCTATTTTTGCAGCTATTCCTGCTGTAACCAGTTAGCAGGCTGGCTAATATTTGTGTGCAAACAAAATTCCATACAGCTTTTAACGTGTTTACACAGGCTTGGAGGCTTTACACCATGGATAGCTGTCTCCAGTGGTTAAGAGCTAAGTTGAACTGTGAATGTTTTGTGGGTTTTTTTTTTCAGGCAGTGATTGAGAGCGCGCTTCACACTGTGTGCAACGGGATGTCTTTCCTTGTAAGAGGCATCTGCAGGGGAGTGGTCAGCAAATACTTCATGCCACTAGTGCAAGAGCTCATGACTCGCGATGGGCCCCGTCAAGCCTGTAAAAAAATTCATCTCTGCTGGTGAGGATTGACTTTATACTCCTTTCTTTTTTTTTTCATTCAATCCTGTTTGGAAGCGTTTCGGCTGTGTGAGGCACACCTGTCTGTCACACCCACACCATGTACACAGGTTCTGAAGAGGGAAAGTGGAAGTGTAGGGAAGTGAAACTGCCTGATGTATATTAGGGGTAAGAAGTCCTCAGACTAAAGAACCCCTCAAGAGCTCTGTAAAGGGACTCCATAGGGTATTGTTTGGGCAAATAAAATTCTGGCTTCAGGGCCTAGGAATATTCACAGGATATACGGTACCTGGAATCAAGATCTTTTTATTCCCTCTTCCTAGGTGGAGCCCACTGCAAGGGCCAGTGTGAGCAGGCAGGAAGAGGAAATGTCCCAAGTTGCCGGACAGTGCAGAGCTCTCTCTCTCTCTCTCTCTCTCTCTGTCTCCCACACAGAGCATTTTCTCATTCGGTTCTTCTCATAATTAAAGGCTTAAGCAGACCCTGGCATCACTTGCTAAAGATAAAAGGCGCTACTTCCAGAAACTATTCTACTGTCGCTCAATAAAGCATGATTACAAAAAAAGCTCTGCGTGTCTGTTCATTTAGCTTCTCACGCCCGGGTTACGGACTTTACCTGCAATACTTAAGCCCATTAGACACCAGTCAATTTCCCACAGATTACTGACAATTTAAAAAGTAACGTGAATTTTCAACAATATTCAGAACAGAATTGCAACACATCATATTTACACTGAATTATGACAATAATTTATGATAATAACAATTGACAACAAGGGAAATATTTATATATTAGATACAATGCTAAGCATGAGTAACTATGCGCTTATTCACGTAGGATCTGCATTGGACAGCCTGCTGACTAAAGCACTGCAAGCTAAGTAGTTAGCTAAAGCAACTGAACTGTAAAAAGGCCTGCATGGAAGGCCTAGTGCAAAGATGAATTTGAATTTCCGAATTGAACCAAATGTAACATGGCTTCACCGTCTCACAAGTTAGCAGCTACCTAGCTAGCTACAGTGCTTTGTTAGCTACCTTCATAGCTAACACGGCTACTAAGCAGTGGCACTGTTTTGTGCCACGAAAGCCGTCTTTACACTGCCGAGCCGGGTTAAAATGCTGTAGCAGACCCGGGGTAGAATTAGTGATGATCAATTTCCAACGCCGTTTGTGGGAAAACAGGCCCCAGCCTGGGCCAGAAGATCTGGGGGTTCTCCTCACATGGTTGAATGCTTCATCAAAATATACACTTCACAGAGTCTGATGTAACTGGATTTATTGCAGGTGATTCAAAGATTCCATGCAAGAACCCGGGCTGATCTGCGCATATCAAATACAAACAAGCACTCCACAAGACACTCACAAAGACAAACAAAACACACACAAAACACAGACAAGACACACTGAACTCCTCTGGGGTCGAACACTCCCTTTTATCCTATCTTATTAGCTCCTCCTGTTGTGGAGCTTTAGCTTGGCCTTTCCCACATGCTTATATCATTTTATGTGACTCTTTCCCATATATCATTGTTTCCCATTTTCTGCCCCATTTTCTTTTTAAATAATTTAGAAAACACTGGATAACATTTCTTTAGAATACAGCTTGTTTCATTAGTGTGAGCTAAATTAGCCAATATTGTTTGTTGTAACTTGGCCTAATTTTGACATTTTTGCATGTTTTACTGAGATAGTAATTTACCCAGAGAAACATAATGCAGTTTACATTATTACAGGCATTTTGCAGACGCTATTATCCAGAGCGACTTACACAACTTTTTTTTTTTTTTACATTTTTACATTGTATCCATTTATACAGCTGGATGTGTACTGAAGCAATGCAGGTTAAGTACCTAGCTCAACGCTACCCAGGAATTGAAACCCTTTCTCTCTGGCCAATGCTCCGACCAATCATGTCTCAGGCCTCCACGGGAGTCATGGTTACATTCTCCATTACGACTATTCATGTCTCAGCCCTCCACGGGCTTCCTGGATATGTTCTACACTGGCAGGATCGGGGTTCAGTTTTGAACCAATTAGCTCATCATTTACTGTGAGTAGCAAAAATGTCATGATCGTTATGAAAGAGTTACGTCCCTCCTACTCCTTCTTCTTCTGTTTAGAATGGGCAGAAAATCCCTGGCGTCTGTTATATCTGCAAGCTTATCATGAGGAAAGTCAAGGCCTCTGTCCCCAACGGATCCCAGGTAACAGCATTAGCATCCGACCAGGTCTACCATACCTGCAGAAAGCTTCAGAGATCAGTCAGAATCAGGGCCAATTCAGAGTCACACAGCCAGAATCAGGGCCAATTCAGAGTCACACAGCCAGAATCAGGGCCAAATCCGAGTCTCTGAACCAGACCTCATTTCAGTGTGAGTTTGCAGTCAGTGTTTCAGCTCTCACCATGGATAGCTGTCTCCAGTGGTTAAGAGCTAAGTTGAACTGTGAATGTTATGTGGGTTTTTTTTTCAGGCAGTGATTAGGAGAATGCTTCACACTGTGTGCAACAGGATGAATTTCTTTGTAAGAGGCCCCTGCAGGATGCTGGTCAACAAATATTTCATGCCACTAGTGCACAAGCTCATGACTTGCGATACGCCCAGTCAAGCCTGTAAAAGAAAACATCTCTGCTGGTGAGAACTGACTTTACACCCCTTTCTTTTCAGTGTGAGTTTGCAGTCAATGTTTCAGCTCTCACCAGGGCCTCATTTGGAGTGTAAATACTTTAACACTTTAGATGCTGGTGAAATATGAAATTACTCACTCCTAAAGATTCTTGGGAATTTTATTCAAAGCAGCCAAATGTACAATTGTGTGGTAAAGGAGCTTATTTTGAGCCCAAATACCCATCAGCCCAAAGGCTATGGTTTTCCCATACAAAATATGAGTTTTTTCATGTCTGGGAGTTATATGGCATTTAATGACAGAATACAGGGATTCAAGCAGGAACTCTAGCCTGGCATGGTTCAGTACAATTGTGAAAAATGGATTAGCTACAGATGTAGACACAACAAATGACATAGCAAAATCTTATATTTAGTCAGAATCCATGTTAGCTCTTCTAGCTAGCTATATTAGATATGCTGATCCTTGTTTGTTACCAATCAGTTAGCGAGTGGCTATTTTTGCAGCTATTCCTGCTGTAACCAGTTAGCAGGCTGGCTAATATTTGTGTGCAAACAAAATTCCATACAGCTTTTAACGTGTTTACACAGGCTTGGAGGCTTTACACCATGGATAGCTGTCTCCAGTGGTTAAGAGCTAAGTTGAACTGTGAATGTTTTGTGGGTTTTTTTTTCAGGCAGTGATTGAGAGCGCGCTTCACACTGTGTGCAACGGGATGTCTTTCCTTGTAAGAGGCATCTGCAGGGGAGTGGTCAGCAAATACTTCATGCCACTAGTGCAAGAGCTCATGACACGCGATGGGCCCCGTCAAGCCTGTAAAAAAATTCATCTCTGCTGGTGAGGATTGACTTTATACTCCTTTCTTTTTTTTTTTCATTCAATCCTGTTTGGAAGCGTTTCGGCTGTGTGAGGCACACCTGTCTGTCACACCCACACCATGTACACAGGTTCTGAAGAGGGAAAGTGGAAGTGTAGGGAAGTGAAACTGCCTGATGTATATTAGGGGTAAGAAGTCCTCAGACTAAAGAACCCCTCAAGAGCTCTGTAAAGGGACTCCATAGGGTATTGTTTGGGCAAATAAAATTCTGGCTTCAGGGCCTAGGAATATTCACAGGATATACGGTACCTGGAATCAAGATCTTTTTATTCCCTCTTCCTAGGTGGAGCCCACTGCAAGGGCCAGTGTGAGCAGGCAGGAAGAGGAAATGTCCCAAGTTGCCGGACAGTGCAGAGCTCTCTCTCTCTCTCTCTCTCTCTCTCTGTCTCCCACACAGAGCATTTTCTCATTCGGTTCTTCTCATAATTAAAGGCTTAAGCAGACCCTGGCATCACTTGCTAAAGATAAAAGGCGCTACTTCCAGAAACTATTCTACTGTCGCTCAATAAAGCATGATTACAAAAAAAGCTCTGCGTGTCTGTTCATTTAGCTTCTCACGCCCGGGTTACGGACTTTACCTGCAATACTTAAGCCCATTAGACACCAGTCAATTTCCCACAGATTACTGACAATTTAAAAAGTAACGTGAATTTTCAACAATATTCAGAACAGAATTGCAACACATCATATTTACACTGAATTATGACAATAATTTATGATAATAACAATTGACAACAAGGGAAATATTTATATATTAGATACAATGCTAAGCATGAGTAACTATGCGCTTATTCACGTAGGATCTGCATTGGACAGCCTGCTGACTAAAGCACTGCAAGCTAAGTAGTTAGCTAAAGCAACTGAACTGTAAAAAGGCCTGCATGGAAGGCCTAGTGCAAAGATGAATTTGAATTTCCGAATTGAACCAAATGTAACATGGCTTCACCGTCTCACAAGTTAGCAGCTACCTAGCTAGCTACAGTGCTTTGTTAGCTACCTTCATAGCTAACACGGCTACTAAGCAGTGGCACTGTTTTGTGCCACGAAAGCCGTCTTTACACTGCCGAGCCGGGTTAAAATGCTGTAGCAGACCCGGGGTAGAATTAGTGATGATCAATTTCCAACGCCGTTTGTGGGAAAACAGGCCCCAGCCTGGGCCAGAAGATCTGGGGGTTCTCCTCACATGGTTGAATGCTTCATCAAAATATACACTTCACAGAGTCTGATGTAACTGGATTTATTGCAGGTGATTCAAAGATTCCATGCAAGAACCCGGGCTGATCTGCGCATATCAAATACAAACAAGCACTCCACAAGACACTCACAAAGACAAACAAAACACACACAAAACACAGACAAGACACACTGAACTCCTCTGGGGTCGAACACTCCCTTTTATCCTATCTTATTAGCTCCTCCTGTTGTGGAGCTTTAGCTTGGCCTTTCCCACATGCTTATATCATTTTATGTGACTCTTTCCCATATATCATTGTTTCCCATTTTCTGCCCCATTTTCTTTTAAATAATTTAGAAAACACTGGATAACATTTCTTTAGAATACAGCTTGTTTCATTAGTGTGAGCTAAATTAGCCAATATTGTTTGTTGTAACTTGGCCTAATTTTGACATTTTTGCATGTTTTACTGAGATAGTAATTTACCCAGAGAAACATAATGCAGTTTACATTATTACAGGCATTTTGCAGACGCTATTATCCAGAGCGACTTACACAACTTTTTTTTTTTTTTTACATTTTTACATTGTATCCATTTATACAGCTGGATGTGTACTGAAGCAATGCAGGTTAAGTACCTAGCTCAACGCTACCCAGGAATTGAAACCCTTTCTCTCTGGCCAATGCTCCGACCAATCATGTCTCAGGCCTCCACGGGAGTCATGGTTACATTCTCCATTACGACTATTCATGTCTCAGCCCTCCACGGGCTTCCTGGATATGTTCTACACTGGCAGGATCGGGGTTCAGTTTTGAACCAATTAGCTCATCATTTACTGTGAGTAGCAAAAATGTCATGATCGTTATGAAAGAGTTACGTCCCTCCTACTCCTTCTTCTTCTGTTTAGAATGGGCAGAAAATCCCTGGCGTCTGTTATATCTGCAAGCTTATCATGAGGAAAGTCAAGGCCTCTGTCCCCAACGGATCCCAGGTAACAGCATTAGCATCCGACCAGGTCTACCATACCTGCAGAAAGCTTCAGAGATCAGTCAGAATCAGGGCCAATTCAGAGTCACACAGCCAGAATCAGGGCCAATTCAGAGTCACACAGCCAGAATCAGGGCCAAATCCGAGTCTCTGAACCAGACCTCATTTCAGTGTGAGTTTGCAGTCAGTGTTTCAGCTCTCACCATGGATAGCTGTCTCCAGTGGTTAAGAGCTAAGTTGAACTGTGAATGTTATGTGGGTTTTTTTTTCAGGCAGTGATTAGGAGAATGCTTCACACTGTGTGCAACAGGATGAATTTCTTTGTAAGAGGCCCCTGCAGGATGCTGGTCAACAAATATTTCATGCCACTAGTGCACAAGCTCATGACTTGCGATACGCCCAGTCAAGCCTGTAAAAGAAAACATCTCTGCTGGTGAGAACTGACTTTACACCCCTTTCTTTTCAGTGTGAGTTTGCAGTCAATGTTTCAGCTCTCACCAGGGCCTCATTTGGAGTGTAAATACTTTAACACTTTAGATGCTGGTGAAATATGAAATTACTCACTCCTAAAGATTCTTGGGAATTTTATTCAAAGCAGCCAAATGTACAATTGTGTGGTAAAGGAGCTTATTTTGAGCCCAAATACCCATCAGCCCAAAGGCTATGGTTTTCCCATACAAAATATGAGTTTTTTCATGTCTGGGAGTTATATGGCATTTAATGACAGAATACAGGGATTCAAGCAGGAACTCTAGCCTGGCATGGTTCAGTACAATTGTGAAAAATGGATTAGCTACAGATGTAGACACAACAAATGACATAGCAAAATCTTATATTTAGTCAGAATCAATGTTAGCTCTTCTAGCTAGCTATATTAGATATGCTGATCCTTGTTTGTTACCAATCAGTTAGTGAGTAGCTATTTTTGCAGCTATTCCTGCTGTAACCAGTTAGCAGGCTGGCTAATATTTGTGTGCAAACAAAATTCCATACAGCTTTTAACGTGTTTACACAGGCTTGGAGGCTTTACACCATGGATAGCTGTCTCCAGTGGTTAAGAGCTAAGTTGAACTGTGAATGTTTTGTGGGTTTTTTTTTTTTTTCAGGCAGTGATTGAGAGCGCGCTTCACAAAGTGTGCAACACGATGAATTTCTTTGTAAGAGGCATCTGCAGGAGAGTGGTCAGCAAATACTTCATGCCACTAGTGGACGAGCTCATGACTCGCGATGGGCCCCGTCGAGCCTGTAAAAAAATTCATCTCTGCTGGTGAGGACTGACTTTACACCCCTTTCTTTTCTTTTTTCATTCAATCCTGTTTGGAAGCGTTTCGGCAGTGTGAGGCACACCTGTCTGTCACACCCACACCATGTACACAGGTTCTGAAGCGGGAAAGTGGAAGTGTAGGGAAGTGAAACTGCCTGATGTATATTAGGGGTAAGAAGTCCCCAAACTAAAGAACCCCTCTAGAGGGGTTCTTTAGTTTGGAAAGGGGTCCCATTGGGTATTGTTCGGGCAAATACAATTCTGGCTTCAGGGCCTAGGAATATTCACAGGATATACGGTACCTGGAATCAAGATCTTTTTATTCCCTCTTCCTAGGTGGAGCCCACTGCAAGGGCGAGTGTGAGCAGGCAAGAAGAGGAAATGTCCCAAGTTGCCGGACAGTGCAGAGCTCTCTCTCTCTCTCTCTCTCTCTCTCTCTCTGTCTCCCACACAGAGCATTTTCTAATTCGGTTCTTCTCATAATTAAAGGCTTAAGCAGACCCTGGCATCACTTGCTAAAGATAAAAGGCGCTACTTCCAGAAACTATTCTACTGTCTCTCAATAAAGCATGATTACAAAAAAAGCTCTGCGTGTCTGTTCATTTAGCTTCTCACGCCCGGGTTACGGACTTTACCTGCAATACTTAAGCCCATTAGACACCAGTCAATTTCCCACAGATTACTGACAATTTAAAAAGTAACGTGTATTTTCAACAATATTCAGAACAGAATTGCAACACATCATATTTACACTGAATTATGACAATAATTTATGATAATAACAATTGACAACAAGGGAAATATTTATATATTAGATACAATGTTAAGCATGAGTAACTATGCGCTTATTCACGTAGGATCTGCATTGGACAGTCTGCTGACTAAAGCACTGCAAGCTAAGTAGTTAGCTAAAGCAACTGAACTGTAAAAAGGCCTGCATGGTAGGCCTAGTGCAAAGATGAATTTGAATTTCCGAACTGAACCAAATGTAACATGGCTTCACCGTCTCACAAGTTAGCAGCTACCTAGCTAGCTACAGTGCTTTGTTAGCTACCTCCATAGCTAACAAGGCTACTAAGCAGTGGCGCTGTTTTGTGCCACGAAAGCCGTCTTTACACTGCCAAGCCGGTTTAAAATGCTGTAGCAGACCCGGGGTAGAATTAAGCCGCGTTTCCACCGCAGGAACTTTACCCCGGAACTAGGAACCTTTTGAGGAACTCAGTGCGTTTCCACCGCAGGAACTAGGGTCTAAATTTAGTTCCGGGCTTTATTTTACCCCCCAAAAAGTTCCTGCTCGGGGGGTAGTACTTTCTGAAAGTACAGGAACCTTTTGGATGGAGCTTGCAGCGCTGAACATTTCTGATTGGTCGAATACTCGCAGCATTTTTTTGTGTTTGTTTTCAGGCGCCATGTTTAAAAATATGCAGCCGCAAACCAATTTATTTTCATAATAACTTCAAATCAAATCAAACGGCGCAGTAGCCTAGTTTTGGTTATAGCCTGCCAACGTCTTGGAATTATAACGTGTGCTTTTCTGTTCTTTTCTTGCTTTAGTATTCGTTTTATAAATTTTTTTTAAATAAAAAGCATTCGTGCTGGGACAGCATATTACGTAGGCTACCAAAACATTCAAACGGATTAATTCGGTTGCTGAATATTTTCTTCCGGATTTTCTTTGTTAGCCCGTTGTAATTGACTCAAAACGTTTGATACAGTTATGTGAGGTATGCGGTAGTTCTGCGTAATTAACATTGGTGATACAGTACAAGCAAACTGGAAATCACCTTCTGCACTTTTTGTCAGGATAAAATAACAGGTTAATTCTAGTAATCGTCCCTTTAGCTTTTTCAGACTGCCGTAATTTTACTCTGCCATTCTTCAATTCCACAAAAAGACCAGGAAGACTATGGACTAATTTATGGTGCATGGTTCGCATCTGGAGGGCACACTTCACTGCTCGGCCAGCAGTAACTTCGAAGGAAAGCAAACGGTGGCTGTACCACTACTAATTTAAATTTTCACGCAAGTCCGAGTTTTCGTTCTATTCTTGTCATTTTGCGATTTGCGATATGGAATTAACGATGAGAAAGTAATCAAACAGCAAATTGTTTATGTGTGCATGTTTTCTGCTGTTGTTGCCAGTTATACATATAAATGTGAATGCATTCGGATGTCAAGACGTGAAAGCGAATGTTCGCATAAAAACATAATGAATGTGTTTGAGAGGATATATAAAACAGTTACAATCTGACTATTGGCCTGTTATATCCTATTTGTTGCATAACAACGGTCCAAGTTCAACTACCAACGACAGGTTTGCTTGACAATGGTAAAATAAGCCCAAACGGCTGCAGAAGAATATTTCAATTCTAGGTGATTAAATCGATTTAAAAAAATACAAAAGTAACCATATATAATCATTGTTGGTAACCCGTTGTATATAAGTGGAATAAACCCCTCTGGGCTGTCCCGGTTATTACAAAATAGGCTAATGTAGGCTACTTCGGTGGTAGTATGGGGTTACAGAAGAAATCATAGGACAGATGAACCGACGACAACGTCATTTTTTCATACGTCAGTGGGCTAATTTGCCTAATCTTCGCGGGACTTTAGACCGCGGTGGAAACGCAGACAACCATGGGCTGAAGGAACCTTTTAGTTCCTTGAAAAGTAGTTCCTGGGACTAAAAGTTCCGGGTAATTTTGGTGGAAACGCGGCTTTAGTGATGATCAATTTCCAACGCCGTTTGTGGGAAAAACAGGCCCCAGCCTGGGCCAGAAGCCCTGGGGGCTCTCGTCACATGGTTGAATGCTTCTTCAAAATATACACTTCACAGAGTCTGATGTAACTGGATTTATTGCAGGTGATTCAAAGATTCCATGCAAGAACCCGGGCTGGCCTGCGCAAATCAAATACAAACAAGCACTCCACAAGACACTCACAAAGACAAACAAAACACACACAAAACACAGACAAGACACACTGAAATCCCCTGGGGTCGAACACTCCCTTTTATCCTATCTTATTAGCTCCTCCTGTTGTGGAGCTTAAGCTTGGCCTTTCCCACATGCTTATATCATTTTACTTGACGCTTTCCCATATATCATTGTTTCCCATTTTCTGCCCAGATTTTACACCATTATTTGCAAGCCCTCTTCCTTTCCTATATAAAAAAAGTGTTCACTTCCCCTTTCTTACATAAGACAGGTATTAAGATTGAGTGTAAATAAAACAGCAGAGTGTCTGACTGTTAAAGTGCTGAAGTGCTTATGTAAGTCTAAAAAAAACCTTCAGGTAGGACAGTTCAGGAGACCAACAGCCTGTGGAAAAAAGCTGTTTTTGAACCTGGTGGTTCTGGTCTTGATACACCTTAGCCTTCTTCCAGAAGGCAGCGGGTCAAACAGTCCTTGAAACGGGTGCAAGGAGTCCTTCATGATGCTGCAGGCTTAGCTTTCACACCTTTCTGTGTAAATGTCCTTGATGGCGGGGAAACTGGTTGATGTACTGGGCCGATTTCACAACCCGCTGCAGGGCCTTCCTGTCTGCAGCTGAACAGTTCCCATGCCAAACAGTAATGCAGCAAGTCGGTATGGACTCTATGGTACACCTGTAGAACCTGGAGAGAATAGATGTGCACAGCCCAGCTCTCTTTAGCCTTCTTAGGAAGTACAGGCGTTGTTGTGCCTTCTTCACTAAGGAGGAGGTGTGCTGGCTCCAAGAGAGATTGTCTGTGATGTGCACCCCCAAGAACTTAAAACTGTGTACTGTCTCCACAGTAGTACCATCGACCTGTAGGGGGGAGTGAGTCACTCCGGCCCTCCTGAAATTGACAATCATCTCCTTTGTCTTGTCGACATTCAGAGAGAGGTTGTTGTCTCTGCACCAGATCTCAAACCGTTCTCACTTCGTCCCTGTAGGCGGATTCGTCGTTGTTGGTGATGAGCCCCACGACTGTGGTGTCATCAGCATACTTGATGTTGTGATTGCTCTGGTGTATAGCGACACAGTGGTGGGTTAACAGTGTGTACAACAGTGGGCTCAGCACACAGCCCTGGGGGGCTCCAGTGTTCCCAGTAGCGGTAAATGATTCAAGAAATCAGAGAATCACAGAAATCAGACCCGGCCGGCTGTGCTCCACCTATTCCCCGGGGTTAATGCTCTGTGTAAAGATGGCTTAAGTTAACTAACGTACCAGTAACTTGTACATAGACAAACAGAAAACAATGCACACCGAGCAGGAGTAGAGGAGTCATATTCATACAGAGACATGCACGTCCATTTGTCCCAAACATTATGATGGGGACTTATTTATAAAAAGTGCTGTCATTTTCACATGGGGAAACTAAAATGTATAAAATATGCTTAAATAATAGCTTAGAATGGGCACTTTTAGCACAAGTGAATAGTTTTGTTACAAAAACTGTGAAGTACAGACCCAAATAAAGAAAAATATGTCTGCATCAGTATGCATCAATATTCAATCATATTTCTTACAAAAAAATTACTTCTTGCCATCTTTGGATAAAGGGTATTCTATCCGTGTGAAATTTTTTGCACTGACCATTTTTTTGTGTGCTCTATCGACTGTGAGCGTGATCTATAACCTAAAATGGTTATCCATTGTGGAGAGCGGGTGTGTCTGGTAAAGTGGGCACATCTGACTGAGTGATGTCAGAGCATTGAGGAACTATAAAAATTAGCACCAGTGGCAGTATCATTACAGGCATTTGGCAGACGCTCTTATGCAGAGCAACAGTATCTCATAACAGCATCACTGTCGAGATCACCCGTGAGAACGGCATGAAGATGAAGTCTCCCATCATCCTCTGCTTTCTGCTGGTCTACGCAGGTGAGCCGTCCTCCTCTTCTGTAACATGGTTACATGCTAAACAGGGTTTCACACAGAAGGCTTACAGGTCAGAACTCTGACCGTGAGCTCCACCAATCAAAATGAGAATAAACATGGAACACTGACATTAGATTGTCATGTATAGTACATTTCTGTCTGTATAGCCCCCCTGCACCCATGAAGATTTCCATTGGTTGTGGGGACTGCAGCGATAGTGCATTGATTCCACACTGGTCCTCTTGTTTGGTGAAACCCCAGGAGACGTCATCATAGATTAGCAAAAAACCTGACATTGGATGAGCTTAATTTAGCCCCTGCAGGGCAGAAATATCTGCATTTACCCCTATGTGCAGGGCAAGAGTAAAAATATCTCAGTTTTGATATTAATGCAGAGGGGTCCACGTAGGGAAGCCATTCTTCCCATTTACACTGAAACTGTGAAAGAGCTCACTCTTCAGTAAACACTCTTCGTTCTGCTCATTGACAGCTTGCATACCATCTGGCCATTCCCACGATGAGGGATTCTCCGAGACGGAGGATGGTCTGGCTCTCCAAACTCTGGCGGAGGTGAGCATTTGGATGTATGAATCAGGATGGCAGGTATGCCATCCGCCAACTTACGCCTTGGCGGAGCATGGTCCATACTTATACAGCACCGAGAGCTTGGCGCCTTTCAGGGTTTCCTACAGAAGTAACTGCAATGACCACAGACTCTCAGCCCCTTAAGAACATTAACTTCTGTGTCTTACCGCAAGCAAACAGACAGAATTTCACATTATAAAGTCCACACTATAAAGCCCCAAACTTGGGTTATTTTGCGTTTATTTATTTATTTTTATTTTTTATGATGGTAAATTTCTCACCATTTTTGGGACTTGCAGATCAAAAAATAAAAATAAAAAATAGACTGCCGGTGGGAGAATTGAATGGCCTTTATATATATATATATATATATGTATATATATATATATATATATATATATATATAGGTTGTTTGTTTGTTAATTTTAAAATGCAAATTGCTAACAACTAAGTGGTTAGCAACCCAACGCACACACAGGGCTATATTTCCAGGTACAATTCACATGAGTATTGTAGATTGTGAACATGTATGAAAATGGGGTTTTCCACTGTCCTGATTTTACTACTGTCAATGATACTCTTAAGTCAGACTGGATTAAACAATCCTTAAAAAGCACAGCCTCTATTTGGAATTGTATACCTCATTCTACCATTTCTTTTACCAAACAAATGTTTAATCTTTTATCTATAAACATAACCCCCCCCCCCCCCCCCCCCCCACCCCACACAAGTATTATATATAGAATAATAGGGACATTTTATGCAAAAACAAATGATTGTTTTATGGAAAATGACTTTCCAAGGACATCTCAGTGTGCCAGCTTCTTAATGCCGAGGATTACTTGCTGACTTATTCTGAATTTTTATCTACATATCCCTGTTAATCCATTACATTACATTACAGGAATTTAGCATATGCTCTTATCCCTAGCAACTTACACAACGTTTTACATAGCATTTACATTTGCATCCATTTATGCGGCTGGATATATACTGAAGCAAAGTTGCAGGTTAAGTACCTTGCTCAAGGGTACGATGGCAGTGTCCTACCGGGGAATCGAACCTGTGACCTTTACATGTAGGTTACCATCCCAGCTCCTTACGCTTTATAATGCACTGCTGCCCAGAATAGAATGGAAAGGAATTTGCTGTAGTTATAGATGCTCTTCCCTCTGGGGTTGTGATGCTCTTCAGGGGTGTAGTTTTGACTCGGCTCAGGCTCCTGTAGTTCCTCTGGATACAGCTGAGTCTGCCATTGGTTGGATATACTTTGCTGCACAATTTACTTTTTTTATTTTAAACATTTTTACATTGTATCCATTTATACAGCTGGATGTGTACTGAAGCAATGCAGGTTAAGTACCTAGCTCAACGCTACCCAGGAATTGAAACCCTTTCTCTCTGGCCAATGTTCTGACCAATCATGTCTCAGGCCTCCATGGGTGTCATGGTTACATTCTCCATTACGACTATTCATGTCTCAGCCCTCCACGGGCGTCATGGATACGTTCTGCACTGGCAGGATCGGGGTTCAGTTTTGAACCAATTAGCTCATCATTTACTGTGAGTAGCAAAAATGTCATGATCGTTATGAAAGAGCTAAGTCCCTCCTTTTCCTTCTTCTTCTGTTTAGAATGGGCAGAAAATCCCTGGCATCTGTTACCTCTGCAAGCTTATCATGAGGAAAGTCAAGGCCTCTGTCCCCAACGGATCCAAGGTAACGGCATTAGCATCCGACCAGGTCTACCATACCTGCAGAAAGCTCTCTGATATCAGTCAGAATCAGGGCCAATTCAGAGTCACACAGCCAGAATCAGGGCCAATTCAGAGTCACAGAGCCAGAATCAGGGCCAATTCAGAGTCACAGAGCCAGAATCAGGGCCAAATCCGAGTCTCTGAATCAGACCTCATTTCAGTGTGAGTTTGCAGTCAGTGTTTCAGCTCTCACCAGGGCCTCATATGGAGTGTAAATACTTTAACACTTTAGATGCTCGTGAATTATGAAATTACTCACTCCTAAAGATTCTTGGGAATTTTATTCAAAGCAGCCAAATGTACAATTGTGTGGTAATGGAGCTTATTTTGAACCCAAATACCCATCAGCCCAAAGGCTATGGTTTCCCTATACAAAATATGAGTTTTTTCATGTCTGGGAGTTATATGACATTTAATGACAGAATACAGGGATTCAAGCAGAAACTCTAGCCTGGCATGGTTCAGTTCAATTGTGAAAAATGGATTAGCTACAGATGTAGACACAACAAATGACATAGCAAAATCTTATATTTAGTCAGAATCAATGTTAGCTCTTCTAGCTAGCTATATTAGATATGCTGATCCTTGTTTGTTACCAATCAGTTAGCGAGTAGCTATTTTTGCAGCTATTCCTGCTGTAACCAGTTAGCAGGCTGGCTAATATTTGTGTGCAAACAAAATTCCATACAGCTTTTAACGTGTTTACACAGGCTTGGAGGCTTTACACCATGGATAGCTGTCTCCAGTGGTTAAGAGCTAAGTTGAACTGTGAATGTTTTGTGGGTTTTTTTTTTTTCAGGCAGTGATTGAGAGCGCGCTTCACAAAGTGTGCAACACGATGAATTTCTTTGTAAGAGGCATCTGCAGGAGAGTGGTCAGCAAATACTTCATGCCACTAGTGGAAGAGCTCATGACTCGCGATGGGCCCCGTCGAGCCTGTAAAAAAATTCATCTCTGCTGGTGAGGACTGACTTTACACCCCTTTCTTTTCTTTTTTCATTCAATCCTGTTTGGAAGCGTTTCGGCAGTGTGAGGCACACCTGTCTGTCACACCCACACCATGTACACAGGTTCTGAAGCGGGAAAGTGGAAGTGTAGGGAAGTGAAACTGCCTGATGTATATTAGGGGTAAGAAGTCCCCAAACTAAAGAACCCCTCAAGAGCTCTGTAAAGGGGTCCCATAGGGTATTGTTCAGGCAAATAAAATTCTGGCTTCAGGGCCTAGGAATATTCACAGGATATACGGTACCTGGAATCAAGATCTTTTTATTCCCTCTTCCTAGGTGGAGCCCACTGCAAGGGCGAGTGTGAGCAGGCAGGAAGAGGAAATGTCCCAAGTTGCCGGACAGTGCAGAGCTCTCTCTCTCTCTCTCTCTCTCTCTCTCTCTCTGTCTCCCACACAGAGCATTTTCTAATTCGGTTCTTCTCATAATTAAAGGCTTAAGCAGACCCTGGCATCACTTGCTAAAGATAAAAGGCGCTACTTCCAGAAACTATTCTACTGTCGCTCAATAAAGCATGATTACAAAAAAAGCTCTGCGTGTCTGTTCATTTAGCTTCTCACGCCCGGGTTACGGACTTTACCTGCAATACTTAAGCCCATTAGACACCAGTCAATTTCCCACAGATTACTGACAATTTAAAAAGTAACGTGTATTTTCAACAATATTCAGAACAGAATTGCAACACATCATATTTACACTGAATTATGACAATAATTTATGATAATAACAATTGACAACAAGGGAAATATTTATATATTAGATACAATGTTAAGCATGAGTAACTATGCGCTTATTCACGTAGGATCTGCATTGGACAGTCTGCTGACTAAAGCACTGCAAGCTAAGTAGTTAGCTAAAGCAACTGAACTGTAAAAAGGCCTGCATGGTAGGCCTAGTGCAAAGATGAATTTGAATTTCCGAACTGAACCAAATGTAACATGGCTTCACTGTCTCACAAGTTAGCAGCTACCTAGCTAGCTACAGTGCTTTGTTAGCTACCTCCATAGCTAACAAGGCTACTAAGTAGTGGCGCTGTTTTGTGCCACGAAAGCCGTCTTTACACTGCCAAGCCGGTTTAAAATGCTGTAGCAGACCCGGGGTAGAATTAAGCCGCGTTTCCACCGCAGAAACTTTACCCCGGAACTAGGAACCTTTTGAGGAACTCAGTGCGTTTCCACCGCAGGAACTAGGGTCTAAATTTTGTTCCGGGGGCTTTATTTTACCCCCCAAAAAGTTCCTGCTCGGGGGGTAGTACTTTCCGAAAGTAGAGGAACCTTTTGGTTGGAGCTTGCAGCGCTGAACATTTCTGATTGGTCGAATACTCGCAGCATTTTTTTGTGTTTGTTTTCAGGCGCCATGTTTAAAAATATGCAGCCGCAAACCAATTTATTTTCATAATAACTTCAAATCAAATCAAACGGCGCAGTAGCCTAGTTTTGGTTATAGCCTGCCAACGTCTTGGAATTATAACGTGTGCTCTTCTGTTCTTTTCTTGCTTTAGTATTCGTTTTATAAATTTTTTTTTAATAAAAAGCATTCGTGCTGGGACAGCATATTACGTAGGCTACCAAAACATTCAAACGGATTAATTCGGTTGCTGAATATTTTCTTCCGGATTTTCTTTGTTAGCCCGTTGTAATTGACTCAAAACGTTTGATACAGTTATGTGAGGTATGCGGTAGTTCTGCGTAATTAACATTGGTGATACAGTACAAGCAAACTGGAAATCACCTTCTGCACTTTTTGTCAGGGTAAAATAACAGGTTAATTCTAGTAATCGTCCCTTTAGCTTTTTCAGACTGCCGTAATTTTACTCTGCCATTCTTCAATTCCACAAAAAGACCAGGAAGACTATGGACTAATTTATGGTGCATGGTTCGCATCTGGAGGGCACACTTCTCTGCTCGGCTAGCAGTAACTTCGAAGGAAAGCAAAAGGTGGCTGTACCACTACTAATTTAAATTTTCACGCAAGTCCGAGTTTTCGTTCTATTCTTGTCATTTTGCGATTTGCGATATGGAATTAAGGATGAGAAAGTAATTAAACAGCAAATTGTTTATGTGTGCATGTTTTCTGCTGTTGTTGCCAGTTATACATATAAATGTGAATGCATTCGGTCGCTTCGGATGTCAAGATGTGAAAGCGAATGTTCGCATAAAAACATAATGAATGTGTTTGAGAGGATATATAAAACAGTTACAATCTGACTATTGGCCTGTTATATCCTATTTGTTGCATAACAACGGTCCAAGTTCAACTACCAACGACAGGTTTGCTTGACAACGGTAAAATAAGCCCAAACGGCTGCAGAAGAATATTTCAATTCTAGGTGATTAAATCGATAAAAAAAAAATACAAAAGTAACCATATATAATCATTGTTGGTAACCCGTTGTAAATAAGTGGAATAAACCCCTCTGGGCTGTCCCGGTTATTAGAAAATAGGCTAATGTAGGCTACTTCGGTGGTAGTATGGGGTTACAGAAGAAATCATAGGACAGATGAACCGACGACAACGTCATTTTTTCATACGTCAGTGGGCTAATTTGCCTAATCTTCGCGGGACTTTAGACCGTGGTGGAAACGCAGACAACCATGGGCTGAAGGAAACTTTTAGTTCCTTGAAAAGTAGTTCCTGGGACTAAAAGTTCCGGGTAATTTTGGTGGAACTGCCTTTAGTGGCTTTAGTGATGATCAATTTCCAACGCCGTTTGTGGGAAAAACAGGCCCCAGCCTGGGCCAGAAGCGCTGGGGGTTCTCCTCACACGGTTGAATGCTTCTTCAAAATATACACTTCACGGAGTCTGATGTAACTGGATTTATTGCAGGTGATTCAAAGATTCCATGCAAGAACCCGGGCTGATCTGCGCATATCAAATACAAACAAGCACTCCACAAGACACTCACAAAGACAAACAAAACACACACAAAACACAGACAAGACACACTGAACTCCCCTGGGGTCGAACACTCCCTTTTATCCTATCTTATTAGCTCCTCCTGTTGTGGAGCTTAAGCTTGGCCTTTCCCACATGCTTATATCATTTTACTTGACTCTTTCCCATATATCATTGTTTCCCATTTTCTGCCAAGATTTTACACCATTATTTGCAAGCCCTCTTCCTTTCTTATATAAAAAAAGTGTTCACTTCCCCTTTCTTAAATAAGACAGGTATTAAGATTGAGTGTAAATAAAACAGCAGAGTGTCTGACTGTTAAAGTGCTGAAGTGCTTATGTAAGTCTAAAAAAAACCTTCAGGTAGGACAGTTCAGGAGACCAACAGCCTGTGGAAAAAAAGCTGTTTTTGAACCTGGTGGTTCTGGTCTTGATACACCTTAGCCTTCTACCAGAAGGCAGCGGGTCAAACAGTCCTTGAAACGGGTGCAAGGAGTCCTTCATGATGCTGCGGGCTTTTCTTTCACACCTTTCTGTGTAAATGTCCTTGATGGCGGGGAAACTGGTTGATGTACTGGGCCGATTTCACAACCCGCTGCAGGGCCTTCCTGTCTGCAGCTGAACAGTTCCCATGCCAAACAATAATGCAGCAAGTCGGTATGGACTCTATGGTACACCTGTAGAACCTGGAGAGAATAGATGTGCACAGCCCAGCTCTCTTTAGCCTTCTTAGGAAGTACAGGCGTTGTTGTGCCTTCTTCACTAAGGAGGAGGTGTGCTGGCTCCAAGAGAGATTGTCTGTGATGTGCACCCCCAAGAACTTAAAACTGTGTACTGTCTCCACAGTTGTACCATTGACCTGTGCGGGAGAGTGAGTCACTCCGGCCCTCCTGAAATTGACAATCATCTCCTTTGTCTTGTCGACATTCAGAGAGAGGTTGTTGTCTCTGCACCAGATCTCAAACCTTCTCACCTCGTCCCTGTAGGCGGATGTGATTGCTCTGGTGTATAGCGACACAGTGGTGAGTTAACAGTGTGTACAACAGTGGGTTCAGCACACAGCCCTGGGGGGCTGCAGTGTTCACAGTAGCGGTAAAAGATTCATGAAATCAGAGAATCACAGAAATCAGACCCGGCTGTGCTCCACCTATTCCCCGGGGTTAATGCTCTGTGTAAAGATGGCTTAAGTTAACTAACGTACCAGTAACTTGTACATAGGCAAACAGAAAACAATGCACACCGAGCAGGAGTAGAGGAGTCATATTCATACAGAGACATGCGCGTCCATTTGTCCCAAACATTATGATGGGGACTTATTTATAAAAAGTGCTGTCATTTTCACATGGGGAAACTAAAATGTATAAAATACGCTTAAATAAAAGCTTAGAATGGGCACTTTTAGCACAAGTGAATAGTTTTGTTACAAAAACTGTGAAGTACAGAGCCAAATAAAGAAAAATATGTCTGTGTCCCAAATATAATGGAGCTCACAATCGAAATTTATGCATGCATCAATATTCAATCATATTTCTTACAAAAAAATTACTTCTTGCCATCTTTGGATGAAGGGTATTCTATCGGTGTGAAATGTTTTGCACTGACCATTTTTTTGTGTGCTCTATCGACTGTGAGCGTGATCTATAACCTAAAATGGTTATCCATTGTGGCGAGCGGGTGTGTCTGGTAAAGTGGGCACATCTGACCGAGTGATGTCACAGCGTTGAGGAACTATAAAAATCAGCACCAGTGGCAGTATCATTACAGGCATTTGGCAGACGCTCTTATCCAGAACGACAGTATCTCATAACAGTATCACTGTCGAGATCACCTGTGAGAACGGCATGAAGATGAAGCCTTCCATCATCCTCTGCTTTCTGCTGGTCCACGCAGGTGAGTCGTCCTCCTCTTCTGTAACATGGTTACATGCTAAACAGGGTTTCACACAGAAGGCTTACAGGTCAGAACTCTGACCGTGAGCTCCACCAATCAAAATGAGAATAAACATGGAACACTGATATTAGATTGTCATGTATAGTACATTTCTGTCTATATAGCCCCCCTGCACCTGTGAAGTTTTCCATTGGTTATGGGGACTGCAGTGATAGTGCATTGATTCCACACTGGTCCTCTTGTTTGGTGAAACCCCAAGAGATGTCATCATAGATTAGCAAAAAACCTGACATTGGATGAGCTTAATTTAGCCCCTGCAGGGCAAAAATATCTGCATTTACCCCTAAGTGCAGGGCAAGAGTAAAAATATCTCAGTTTTGATATTAATGCAGAGGGGACCACGTAGGGAAGCCATTCTTCCCAGTTACACTGAAACTGCGAAAGAGCTCACTCTTCAGTAAACACTCTTCGTTCTGCTCATTGACAGCTTCCATACCATCTGGCCATTCCCACGATGAGGGATTCTCCGAGACGGAGGATGGTCTGGCTCTCCAAACTCTGGTGAAGGTGAGCATTTGGATCTATGAATCGGGATGGCAGGTATGCCATCCGCCAACTTACGCCTTGGCGGAGCATGGCGCACACTTATACAGCACCGAGAGGTTGGCGCATTTCAGGGTTTCCTACAGAAGTAACTGCAATGACCACAGACTCTCAGCCCCTTAAGAACATTAACTTCTGTGTCTTACCGCAAGTAAACAGACAGAATTTCACATGTCCCCACAATAAAGCCCCAAACTTGGGTTATTTAGCGTTTATTTATTTATTTTTTGGCATTTGGATGATGGTAAATTTCTCACCATTTTTGGGACTTGCAGATCAAAAAATAAAAATATAAAATAGAATGCCAGTGGGAGAAATGAATGGCCTTCAGAATATTTTGGTTGTTTGTTTGTTAATAATAATTTTTACCCATTTTTTATGATTTAAAAAAATATTCAATTTTAAAAAGCAAATTGCTAACAACTAAGTGGTTAGCAACCCAACGCACACACAGGGCTATATTTCCAGCTACAATTCACATGAGTATTGTAGATTGTGAACATGTAGGAAAATGGGGTTTTCCACTGATTTTACTACTCTCAATGATACTTTTAAATCAGACTCGATTAAACAATCCTTAAAAAGCACAGCCTCTATTCGGAATTGTATACGTCATTCTACCATTTCTTTTACGAAACAAATGTTTAATCTTTAATCTATAAACATAATCTCCCCCCCCCCCCCACAAGTATTATACATATAAAAATATGGACATTTTATGCAACAACAAATTATTGTTTTATGGAAAATGACTTTCCAAGGACATCTCAGTGTGCCAGCTTTTTAATGCCCAGGGTTACTTGCTGACTTATTCTGAATTTTTATTTAAATATCCCTGTTAATCCATTACATTACATTACAGGAATTTAGCAGACGCTCTTATCCCTAGCGACTTACACAACTTTTTACATAGCATTTACATTTGCATCCATTTATACGGCTGGATATATACTGAAGCAATGTTGCAGGTTAAGTACCTTGCTCAAGGGTACGATGGCAGTGTCCTACCGGGGAATCGAACCTGTGACCTTTACATGTAGGTTACAAGCCCAGCTCCTTACGCATTATAATGCACTGCTGCCCAGAATGGGATGGAAAGGAATGTGCTGTAGTTATAGATGCTCTTCCCTCTGGGGTTGTGATGCTCTTCAGGGGTGTAGTTTTGACTCGGCTCAGGCTCCTGTAGTTCCTCTGGATCCAGCTGAGTCTGCCATTGGTTGGATATACTTTGCTGCACAATTTTAAAATAATAATCGCAGTGTATGAGCTTTATTGCAGAAATATGCTTGAAATAATTTAGAAAACACTGGATAACATACAGCTTGTTTCATTTGTGTGAGCTAAATTAGCCAATATTGTTTGTTGTAACTTGGCCTAATTTTGACATTTTTGCATGTTTTGCTGAGATAGTAATTTACCCAGAGATACATAATGCAGTTTACATTATTACAGGCATTTAGCAGACGCTATTATCCAGAGCGACTTACATAACTGTTTTTTTTTTTAACATTTTTACATTGTATCCATTTATACAGCTGAATGTGTACTGAAGCAATGCAGGTTAAGTACCTAGCTCAACGCTACCCAGGAATTGAAACCCTTTTTCTCTGGCCAATGCTCTGACCAATCATGTCTCAGGCCTCCACGGGAGTCATGGATACATTCTGCACTGGCAGGATCAGGGTTCAGTTTTGAACCAATTAGCTCATCATTTACTGTGAGTGGCAAAAATGTCATGATCGTTATGAAAGAGTTAAATCCCTCCTACTCCTTCTTCTTCTGTTTAGAATGGGCAGAAAATCCCTGGCGTCTGTTACCTCTGCAAGCTAATCATGAGGAAAGTCAAGGCCTCTGTCACCAACGGATCCAAGGTAACGGCATTAGCATCCGACCAGGTCTACCATACCTGCAGAAAGCTCTCTGATATCAGTCAGAATCAGGGCCAATTCAGAGTCACACAGCCAGAATCAGGGCCAATTCAGAGTCACAGAGCCAGAATCAGGGCCAATTCAGAGTCACAGAGCCAGAATCAGGGCCAATTCAGAGTCACAGAGCCAGAATCAGGGCCAAATCCGAGTCTCTGAATCAGACCTCATTTCAGTGTGAGTTTGCAGTCAGTGTTTCAGCTCTCACCAGGGCCTCATATGGAGTGTAAATACTTTAACACTTTAGATGCTGGTGAAATATGAAATTACTCACTCCTAAAGATTCTTGGGAATTTTATTAAAAGCAGCCAAATGTACAATTGTGTGGTAAAGGAGCTTATTTTGAGCCCAAATACCCATCAGCCCAAAGGCTATGGTTTTCCCATACTAAATATGAGTTTTTTTATGTCTGGGAGTTATATAGCATTTAATGACAGAATACAGGGATTCAAGCAGGAAATCTAGCCTTGCATGGTTCAGTACAATTGTGATAAAGGGATTAGCTACAGATGTAGACACAACAAATGACATAGCAAAATCTTATATTTAGTCAGAATCAATGTTAGCTCTTCTAGCTAGCTATATCAGATATGCTGATCCTTGTTTGTTACCAATCAGTTAGCGAGTAGCTATTTTTGCAGCTATTCCTGCTGTAACCAGTTAACAGGCTGGCTAATATTTGTGGGCAAACAAAATTCCATACAGCTTTTAACGTGTTTACACAGGCTTGGAGGCTTTACACCATGGATAGCTGTCTCCAGTGGTTAAGAGCTAAGTTGAACTGTGAGTGTTTTGTGGGGTTTTTTTTTTTCAGGCAGCGATTGAGAGCGCGCTTCACAATGTGTGCAACACGATGAATTTCTTTGTAAGAAGCATCTGCAAGGGAGTGGTCAGCAAATACTTCATGCAACTAGTGGACGAGCTCATGACTCCCGATGGGCCCCGTCAAGCCTGTAAAAAAATTCATCTCTGCTGGTGAGGATTGACTTTATACTCCTTTCTTTTCTTTTTTCATTCAATCCTGTTTGGAAGCGTTTCGGCTGTGTGAGGCACACCTGTCTGTCACACCCACACCATGTACACAGGTTCTGAAGCGGGACAGTGGAAGTGTAGGGAAGTGAAACTGCCTGATGTATATTAGGGGTAAGAAGTCCCCAAACTAATGAATCCCTCAAGAGCTCTGTAAAGGGGTCCCATAGGGTATTGTTCAGGCAAATACAATTCTGGCTTCAGGTCCTAGGAATATTCACAGGATATACGGTACCTGGAATCAAGATCTTTTTATTCCCTCTTCCTAGGTGGAGCCCACTGCAAGGGCGAGTGTGAGCAGGCAGGAAGAGGAAAAGTGCAGAACTCTCTCTCTCTCTCTCTCTCTCTCTCTCTCTCTCTCTCTCTGTCTCCCACACAGAGCATTTTCTCATTCGGTTCTTCTCATAATTAAAGGCTTAAGCAGACCCTGGCATCACTTGCTTAAGATAAAAGGCGCTACTTCCAGAAACTATTCTACTGTCGCTCAATAAAGCATGATTACAAAAAAAGCTCTGCGTGTCTGTTCATTTAGCTTCTCACGCCCGGGTTACGGACTTTACCTGCAATACTTAAGCCCATTAGACACCAGTCAATTTCCCACAGATTACTGACAATTTAAAAAGTAACGTGTATTTTCAACAATATTCAGAACAGAATTGCAACACATCATATTTACACTGAATTATGACAATTATTTATGATAATAACAAATGACAACAAGGGAAATATTTATATATTAGATACAATGCTAAGCATGAGTAACTATGCGCTTTTCCACGTAGGATCTGCATTAGACAGCCTGCTGACTAAAGCACTGCAAGCTAAGTAGTTAGCTAAAGCAGGTGAACTATAAAAAGGCCTGCATGGAAGGCCTAGTGCAAAGATGAATTTGAATTTCCGAATTGAACCAAATGTAACGTGGCTTCACCGTATCACAAGTTGGCAGCTACCTAGCTAGCGACAGTGCTTTGTTAGCTACCTTCAAAGCTAACAAGGCTACTAAGCAGTGGCGCTGTTTTGTGCCACGAAAGCCGTCTTTACACTGCCGAGCCGGGTTAAAATGCTGTAGCAGACCCGGGGTAGAATTAGTGATGATCAATTTCTAACGCCGTTTGTGGGAAAACAGGCCCCAGCCTGGGCCAGAAGCCCTGGGGGTTCTCCTCACACGGTTGAATGCTTCTTCAAAATATACACTGCACAGAGTCTGATGTAACTGGACTTATTGCAGGTGATTCAAAGATTCCATGCAAGAACCCGGGCTGATCTGCGCATATCAAATACAAACAAGCACTCCACAAGACACTCACAAAGACAAACAAAACACACACAAAACACAGACAAGACACACTGAACTCCCCTGTGGTCGAACACTTAGCTCCTCCTGTTATGGAGCTTTAGCTTGGCCTTTCCCACATGCTTATATCATTTTACTTGACTCTTTCCCATATATCATTGTTTCCCATTTTCTGCCCAGATTTTACACCATTATTTGCAAGCCCTCTTCCTTTCTTATATAAAAAAGTGTTCACTTCCCCTTTCTTACATAAGATAGGTATTAAGATGGAGTGTAAATAAAACAGCAGAGTGTCTGACTGTTAAAGTGCTGAAGTGCTTATGTAAGTCTAAAAAAAAACCTTCAGGTAGGACAGTTCAGGAGACCAACAGCCTGTGGAAAAAAGCTGTTTTTGAACCTGGTGGTTCTGGTCTTGATACACCTTTGCCTTCTTCCAGAAGGCAGCGGGTCAAACAGTCCTTGAAACGGGTGCAAGGAGTCCTTCATGATGCTGCAGGGTTTTCTTTTACACCTTTCTGTGTAAATGTCCATGATGGTGGGGAAACTGGTTCCGGTGATGTACTGGGCCTTCCTGTCTGCAGCTGAACGGTTCCCATGCCAAACAGTAATGCAGCAAGTCGGTATGGACTCTATGGTACACCTGTAGAACCTGGAGAGAATAGATGTGCACAGCCCAGCTCTCTTTAGCCTTCTTAGGAAGTACAGGCGTTGTTGTGCCTTCTTCACTAAGGAGGAGGTGTGCTGGCTCCAAGAGAGATTGTCTGTGATGTGCACCCCCAAGAACTTAAAACTGTGTACTGTCTCCACAGTTGTACCATTGACCTGTGCGGGAGAGTGAGTCACTCCGGCCCTCCTGAAATTGACAATCATCTCCTTTGTCTTGTCGACATTCAGAGAGAGGTTGTTGTCTCTGCACCAGATCTCAAACTGTCTCACCTCGTCCCTGTAGGCGGATTCGTCGTTGTTGGTGATGAGCCCCACGACTGTGGTGTCATCAGCATACTTGATGATGTGATTGCTCTGGTGTATAGCGACACAGTGGTGAGTTAACAGTGTGTACAACAGTGGGCTCAGCACACAGCCCTGGGGGGCTCCAGTGTTCACAGTAGCGGTAAAAGATTCAAGAAATCAGAGAATCACAGAAATCAGACCCGGCTGTGCTCCACCTATTCCCCGGGGTTAATGCTCTGTGTAAAGATGGCTTAAGTTAACTAACGTACCAGTAACTTGTACATAGGCGAACAGAAAACAATGCACACCGAGCAGGAGTAGAGGAGTCATATTCACACGCGCGCACAGAGACATGCGCATCCATTTGTCCCAAACATTATGATGGGGACTTATTTATAAAAAGTGCTGTCATTTTCACATGGGGAAACTATAATGTATAAAATACGCTTAAATAAAAGCTTAGAATGGGCACTTTTAGCACAAGTGAATAGTTTTGTTACAAAAACTGTGAAGTACAGAGCCAAATAAAGAAAAATATGTCTGTGTCCCAAATATAATGGAGCTCACAATATAAATGTATGCATGCATCAATATTCAATCATATTTCTTACAAAAAAATTACTTCTTGCCATCTTTGGATAAAGGGTATTCTATCCGTGTGAAATGTTTTGCACTGACCATTTTTTTGTGTGCTCTATCGACTGTGAGCGTGATTTATAACCTAAGCCGCGTTTCCACCAAAATTACCCGGAACTTTTAGTCCCAGGAACTACTTTACCAGGAACTAAAAGGTTCCTTCAGCCCATGGTTGTCTGCGTTTCCACCGCGGTCTAAAGTCCCGCGAAGATTAGGCAAATTAGCCCACTGACGTATGAAAAAGCGATGTTGTCGTCGGTCCATCTGTCATATGATTTCTTCTGTAACCCCATACTACCACAGAAGTAGCCTACATTATTTTCTAATAACCGGGACAGCCCAGAGGGGTTTATTCCACTTATATACAACGGGTTACCAACAATGACTATATATGGTTACTTTTTATTTATTGATTTTCATGTCTTGACATCCGAAGCAACAGAATGCATTCACATTTATATGTATACCTGGCAGAAAACATGCACACATTGTAAACAATTTGCTGTTTGATTACTTTCTCGTCGTCAATTCCATATAGGCTAATCGTAAAATGACAAGAATAGAACGAAAACTCGGACTTGCGTGAAAATTTAAATTAGTAGTGGTACAGCCACCGTTTGCTTTCCTTCGAAGTTACTGCTAGCCGAGCAGCGAAGTGTGCCCTCCAGATGCGAACCATGCACCATAAATTAGTCCATAGTCTTCCTGTTCTTTTCGTGGAATTGAAAAATGACAGTAAAATTGATTAAAATTACGGTAGTCTGAAAAAGCTAAAGGGACGATTACTAGAATTAACCTGTTATTTTACCCTGACAAAAAGTGCAGAAGGTGATTTCCAGTTTGCTTTTACTGTATCACCAATGTTAATTACACAGAACTACCGCATACCTCACATAACTGTATCAAACGTTTTGAGTCAATTACAACGGGCTAACAAAGAAAATCCGGAAGAAAATATTCAGCAACCGAATTAATCCGTTTGAATGTTTTGGTAGCCTACGTAATATGCTGTTCCAGCACAAATGCTTAGCATTTTATAAAACGAATACTAAAGCAAGAAAAGAACAGAAGAGCACACGTTATAATTTCAAGACGTTGGCAGGCTATAACCAAAACTAGGCTACTGCGCCGCATAACATACAAATTTGATTTGAAGTTATTATGAAAATAAATTGGTTTGCGGCTGCATATTTTCAAACATGGCGGGTAGGCTAATGGCGGAAAATAAATACAAAAAAATGCTGCGAGTACTCGACCAATCAGAAATGTTCAGCGCTGCAAGCTCCACCAAAAAGGTTCCTGTACTTTCGGAAAGTAAATGGACTGCATTTATCCAAAGCGCTTTACGATTGATGCCTCTCATTCGCCAGAGCAGTTAGAGGTTAGGGGTTAGGTGTCTTGCTCAAGGACACTTCGACATGCCCAGGGCGGGGTTTGAACCGGCAACCCTCCGACTGCCAGACAATCGGTCTTACCTCCTGAGCTATATCGCTCCCCCCGAGCAGGAACCTTTTGGGGGGTAAAATAAAGCCCCAGGAACTAAATTTAGACCCTGCGGTGGAAACGCACTGAGTTCCTCAAAAGGTTCCTGGTTCCGGGGTAAAGTTCCTGCGGTGGAAACGCGGCTCTAAAATGGTTATCCATTGTGGCGAGCGGGTGTGTGTGGTAAAGTGGGCACATCTGACTGAGTGATGTCAGAGCGTTTAGGAACTATAAAAATCAGCACCAGTGGCAGTATCATTACAGGCATTTGGCAGACGCTCTTATCCAGAACGACAGTATCTCATAACAGCATCACTGTCGAGATCACCTGTGAGAACGGCATGAAGATGAAGTCTCCCATCATCCTCTGCTTTCTGCTGGTCTACGCAGGTGAGCCGTCCCCCTCTTCTGTAACATGGTTACATGCTAAACAGGGTTTCACACAGAAGGCTTACAGGTCAGAACTCTGACCGTGAGCTCCACCAATCAAAATGGGAATAAACATGGAACACTGACATTAGATTGTCATGTATAGTACATTTCTGTCTGTATAGCCCTCCTGCACCCGTGAAGTTTTCCTTTGGTTGTGGGGACTGAAGCGATAGTGCATTGATTCCACACTGGTCCTCTTGTTTGGTGAAACCCCAAGAGATCATCATAGATTAGCAAAAAACCTGACATTGGATGAGCTTAATTTAGCCCCTGCAGGGCAAAAATATCTGCATTTACCCCTAAGTGCAGGGCAAGAGTAAAAATATCTCAGTTTTGATATTAATGCAGAGGGGTCCACGTAGGGAAGCCATTCTTCCCATTTGCACTGAAACTGTGAAAGAGCTCACTCTTCAGTAAACACTCTTCGTTCTGCTCATTGACAGCTTGCATACCACCCGGCCATTCCCACGATGAGGGATTCTCCGAGACGGAGGATGGTCTGGCTCTCCAAACTCTGGTGAAGGTGAGCATTTGGATCTATGAATCGGGATGGCAGGTATGCCATCCGCCAACTTACGCCTTGGCGGAGCATGGTCCATACTTATACAGCACCGAGAGCTTGGCGCTTTTCAGGGTTTCCCACAGAAATAACTGCAATGACCACAGACTCTCAGCCCCTTAAGAACATTAACTTCTGTGTCTTTCTGCAAGTAAACAGACAGAATTTCACATGTCCGCACAATACAGCCCCAAACTTGGGTTATTTTGCATTTATTTATTTATTTTTTGGCATTTGGATGATGGTAAATTTCTCACCATTTTTGGGACTTGCAGATCAAAAAATAAAAATAAAAAATAGACTGCCGGTGGGAGAATTGAATGGCCTTCAGAATATTTTGGTTGTTTGTTTGTTAATAATAATTTTTACCCATTTTTTATGATCTAAAAAAATATTCGTAATTTTAAAAAGCAAATTGCTAACAACTAAGTGGTTAGCAACCCAACGCACACACAGGGCTATATTTCCAGATACAATTCATATGAGTATTGTAGATTGTGAACATGTATGAAAAATGTGTTTTCCACTGTCATGATTTTACTACTCTCAATGATACTTTTAAATCAGACTCGATTAAACAATCCTTAAAAAACACCTCATTCTACCATTTCTTTTACCAAACAAATGTTTAATCTTTAATCTATAACCCCCCCCCCCCACACACACACACACACAAGTATTATATATAGAATAATATGGACATTTTATGCAAAAACAAATGATTGTTTTATGGAAAATTACTTTCCAACGGCATCTCAGTGTGCCAGCTTCTTAATGCCCAGGGTTGCTTGCTGACTTATTCTGAATTTTTATTTAAATATCCCTGTTAATCCATTACATTACAGGAATTTTTCAGACGCTCTTATCCCTAGCGACTTACACAACATTTTACACTGCATCCATTTATACGGCTGGATATATACTGAAGCAAAGTTGCAGGTTAAGTACCTTGCTCAAGGGTACGATGGCAGTGTCCTCCTGGGGAATCGAACCTGTGACCTTTACATGTAGGTTACAAGCCCAGCTCCTTACGCATTATAATGCACTGCTGCCCAGAATGGGATGGAAAGGAATTTGCTGTAGTTATAGATGCTCTTCCCTCTGGGGTTGTGATGCTCTTCAGGGGTGTAGTTTTGACTCGGCTCAGGCTCCTATAGTTCCTCTGGGTCCAGCTGAGGCTGCCATTGGTTGGATATACTTTGCTGCACAATTTTAAAATAATAATCGCAGTGTATGAGCGTTATTGCAGAAATATGCTTGAAATAATTTAGAAAACACTGGATAACATACAGCTTGTTTCATTTGTGTGAGCTAAATTCGCCAATATTGTTTGTTGTAACTTGGCCTAATTTTGACATTTGTTGAGACATTTTGACAGTTGCTGAGAGAGTAATTTATATTTCTCAGCCCTCCACGGGAGTCATGGATACGTTCTGCACTGGCAGGATCAGGGTTCAGTTTTGAACCAATTAGCTCATCATTTACTGTGAGTAGCGAAAATGTCATGATCGTTATGAAAGAGCTAAGTCCCTCCTACTCCTTCTTCTTCTGTTTAGAATCGGCAGAAAATCCCTGGCGTCTGTTACATCTGCAAGTTCATCATAAGGCAAGTCCAGGCCGCTGTCCCCAACGGAACCAAGGTAACGGCATTAGCATCCGACCAGGTCTACCCTATCTGCAGAAAGCTTCAGAGATCAGTCAGAATCAGGGCCAATTCAGAGTCACACAGCCAGAATCAGGGCCAATTCAGAGTCACATAGCCAGAATCAGGGCCAATTCAGAGTCACAGAGCCAGAATCAGGGCCAAATCCGTGTCTCTGAATCAGACCTCATTTCAGTGTGAGATTGCAGTCAGTGTTTCAGCTCTCACCAGGGCCTCATATGGAGTGTAAATACTTTAACACTTTAGATGCTGGTGAAATATGAAATTACTCACTCCTAAAGATTCTTGGGAATTTTATTCAAAGCAGCCAAATGTACAATTGTGTGGTAAAGGAGCTTATTTTGAGCCCAAATACCCATCAGCCCAAAGGCTATGGTTTTCCCTTACAAAATATGAGTTTTTTTTATGTCTGGGAGTTATATGGCATTTAATGACAGAATTCAGGGATTCAAGCAGGAAATCTAGCCTTGCATGATTCAGTACAATTGTGATAAATGGATTAGCTACAGATGTAGACACAACAAATGGCATAGCAAAATCTTATATTTAGTCAGAATCAATGTTAGCTCATCTAGCTAGCTATATTAGATATGCTGATCTTTGTTTGTTACCGATCAGTTAGCGAGTGGCTATTTTTGCAGCTATTCCTGCTGTAACCAGTTAGCAGGCTGGCTAATATTTGTGTGCAAATAAAATTCCATACAGCTTTTAATGTGTTTACTCAGGCTTGGAGGCTTTACACCATGGATAGCTGTCTCCAGTGGTTAAGAGCTAAGTTGAGCTGTGAATGTTTTGTGGGTTTTTTTTTCAGGCAGTGATTGAGAACGAGCTTCACAATGTGTGCAACCAGATGAATTTCTTTGTAAGAGGCATCTGCAAGGGACTGGTCAGCAAATACTTCATGCAACTAGTGGACGAGCTCATGGCTCACAAAGGGGCCCATCTCGCCTGTAAAATAATTCAGCTCTGCTGGTGAGGACTGACTTTACACCCCTTTCTTTTCTTTTTTCATTCAATCCTGTTTGGAAGTGTTTCGGCTGTGTGAGGCACACCTGTCTGTCACACCCACGCCATGTACACAGGTTCTGAAGAGGGACAGTGGAAGTGTAGGGAAGTGAAACTGCCTGATGTATATTAGGGGTAAGAAGTCCCCAAACTAAAGAACCCCTCAAGAGCTCTTTAAAGGGGTCCCATTGGGTATTGTTCGGGCAAATAAAATTCTAGCTTCAGGGCCTAGGAATATTCACAGGATATATGGTACCTGGAATCAAGATCTTTTTATTCCCTCTTCCTAGGTGAAGCCCACTGCAAGGGCGAGTGTAAGCAGGCAGGAAGAGGAAATGTCCCAAGTTGCTGGACGGTGCAGAGCTCTCTCTCTCTCTCTCTCTCTCTCTCTCTCTCTCTCTCACACAGAGCATTTTCTCATTCAGTTCTTCTCATTATCATAGACTGATGAAGACCCTGGCATCGCTTGCTAAAGATAAAAGGCGCTACTTCCAGAAACTATTCTACTGTCGCTCAATAAAGCATGATTACAAAAAAAGCTCTGCGTGTCTGTTCATTTAGCTTCTCACGCCCGGGTTAGGGACTTTACCTGCAATACTTAAGCCCATTAGACACCAGTCAATTTCCCACAGATTACTGACAATTTAAAAAGTAACGTGTATTTTCAACAATATTCAGAACAGAATTTTTTCATGCAAATTTATGACTTTGAATTGCCAGCAATATGAAGAACAAAACATTGTTCGGGTTTCCATTGTAACACATTATAATTTGCTTAAAATGCTAAACAACCACAATTCTAAATAAATAATACCAGGGGGCACCTATGACCCCTAATGTGGGCTTTGAAGAGTGAAGTCAATCCGTGGTTCTCTAAAAAACTGACCTGCTATCCAGATGCTTCTTTTCACACCGAAGCCGTGGACATGCAGAGCAGGGGCGGAGGAGACCCAATCATACGGATGCACATTGAGAGCGAGCCACTGGCGTCCACATGGCAGGACAGGACTCCCTCGAGCAGTGAATGATGCAATATCCCGATTCATCTATTTGACAAAATATCCAGTACACTATTCTGAACTAAATTCTTACATGTGATTGTATGTCTTTGAATCACCAGCAAAATGAAGGACAAAATTTGTTCTGGATGCTGTCAGCAAATCCACACTAATATCTGGGAGCATTTATTGCTCCCAGAAATCAATTAAATGACCCCACACTACTACAGAACCTGGGGTCAAAATAACCCAAAACAACACCTTTGCATACTGTTACTCGCCCAACTTGTTTTATCGTTCTCTGATCAACGGGCGGAGTGTAGCACAGTGGGTAAGGAACTGGGCTTGTAACCGAAAGGTTGCAGGTTCGATTCCTGGGTAGGGCACGGCCGTTGTACCCTTGAGCAAGGTACTTAACCGAAATTGCTTTAGTATATATCCAGCTGTATAAATGGATACAATGTAAAATGTTGTGTACGTCGCTCTGGATAAGAGCGTCGGCTAAATGCCTGTAATGCAATGTAATTTATGCCTGATGCCTCATGACATTTCTGTTACCATTCATCTTCCCACCATCCTGCATAATTTTATGAAAATTGACAGTTTTTTTGGAGTCATTGCCAATTTTATAAAAGCATAAGAGTAATAATAATATTCATTGCCAGTAACATCTCAGCGGATTCTAACCCAGGGCCACCTATAATGTTGGAAAAGGTAAGTGTACTTGTCAGATTAATATGAGGACCGATTTATTTGAGTATTGGAATCAGGTTCCTTTTCGAAATGCACTTTTAATTCTGTAGCAACATCGCAGCAACGGCAAGGCACACATGAAGTACAGAGCCTGTGACCACATTTAACTGTGAAACCCCGGAGGGGGTGTGGGGTGTGGGGGGCGGATGAGTGCAGCCACCATTTCACACGTACACACAGAAACGGCTCTTCACGCTAATCACACTCACACCACAGCTAATTGCTCACACGCACATGACCAGACCTGACTTAGATACTCAAACACTAAACTCTTCACATGAAGCGTGTGAACAAAAAATTTCAGACTTTGTTACTATAACCAAAATGTGCAACCATGAATGGAGAATTTTTAATCCCGAACATTGTTGAAAATGGCCATGTATAAAGTGTTTAATTATTTTGAATTTTTAAAAATTTCCCAGGTATGATACACATACAGTATAATTGTACATGTAGACAAATGTATAGATATGCTTGGCTGTCATTTCACCATAAATGCATGCACACACACACAACTGATAGGCCGGACCTTTGACCTCTCTTTGGAGGAATTGCATGCACACACACATTTTAATTCTTTATTTAGGTGCACATTTATAAAATACATCATAAGGACCCAAATATATTTCAGTTGCTGTCTGATGTCCTCCACTTGAGTTAAAACAAGTTTCCAGAACATCTTTTTGCAGCTGACTACATTAACGACGGCAGTTACGACGACACACACACACACACAGAAACACACACGCACACACACAAACAGGAGCAGAGGTTAAAGAGCTGCTAGCAGCAGTTCCGTGGGCTGCAGGCTCAGTGGGGGAAGGTGAGATGATGTGAATTCTGTGGCTGGACGGAACATTCCGGCCTTTCCCGGGCCAGCTTGCAGAACCGAACATGGAACTGAGGCCCACTGAGGAGGCCAGTCTCCGACTCAAGCAAATTAAAATTCAAGTGGAAACTTCCTGGGTGTGAAATGCAGCAAACCTCATGCTTGTGTGACAGTGCACATGTGAAGTTTAGCAGGCTGGGTGTGAGAGAATTCAGGGCCCTCCCCCTCAACCAAATAACCACAAAACCGCTGCTGGGTGCGATAGTAGTTTCTGGCCTTCTCAGCCTCCCAGCCCACTGGTCAGATGCATTATGGGACACCCGCCATGCACCAGAGCCTGAGGTCAATGAGCATGGCCTCTGCAACACTCCTCTTCATGAATAACTCAACCCTTATACCCTTACATAAAGCCTCACTCAAGCACCTATATTAATAATAATATGTTTTCTTCTTGTTTTCATCACTGTTGTCCTCATCATCATCCTCATAAAACTTTAAGATTAGGTGTAGGAAGTAAGATTATCATGTTTGGTGATACAATACAATACAACTTTATTCTGGAGAATGTGACGCAGCAGCAGAAGTACACGGGTCGAGACTTGAACCGATGGGGAGGAGAAGGGAGGGTGCGGAATTATTCAAACTGAAACTCACTCATGCTTGGAAATTTAATATATTGTACAGAAGACCACTGACAAATTTTGAGTCTGCAGTTTTGTGGACACGTCTCTTCGAGCCAAATCGAGGGCCAAGGGGCTGATTTGACATTCTTCACTAGCATTTCTAACCGTTTGGACGAACGCACTCAATACAGGCAACGCCCAACCTCCGATTTTCAAAGAGACTCCCCCGAGCTGAACTGGCCAATGGCAGTGTGGTAGGTTGTGAAATGTAACGGATTGGACAGCAGTCTTGCCCTCTCACCTCCTTGTTGGTGTGCTGCACAGCGAGCAGCAGTTCGTGTGATGAGAGAAGAGCGCCCTCTTTCTGCAGTGAGAGGTGTGGCAGGAGCCCACAGGTGACAAATGCGCTGTTCAGGGAATGAAAAACTATAGCAAGCCCACTTGCACTCAGGCACATTTGCGCTTATGTTGTCGTGAAAATAGGGCCCCATGTCTTATGATCAATGTAACAAACTAGTATACGGTGCCATAGACACCTCTCAAAAACGCTTCTATGAAATCCAGTCGGGAAAGGTGGGACACTCAAGGATGGTGGATCAGTGAAACCTGTTCTTTTATTTTAAAAAAAGAAAAAACAAATAAAAAGCAGTGAGAGACCGTACCCATCTCTCTACTACAGTGAGAAGGAGTGCCAAACTACCAAGTGCCAGTGTCTGTCTGTGGGACTACATTGCACAGAGTATTGCGCCTGCACTTACGTGGACGGACCAGCTGCTGTAGTTCGATTGAGCCTACAAGCATGGCGTCCTCAATCTCTGTTTTCATTTCCTACAGAATTTGTCGTTGCGTCACACTTATTTCCTACCAATCAGAGGCGCCGCAGACACTCATTGGCAGAACAGTATCAGGCGCGGTATTGCGAATAGGAAGACAGTTGAAAACAATTAGCTAGCAAGGTTGGAGTTGCTAGTTCAGCTGAAAGTGAGAATGGCCTTGTTTTTGTCGCGATGAGCTATGATCAAAACGTAAAAAGGAAATAAAATACCAGCTGTACTAAAATCGATTACTTACAGCCACGTAAGTTTTCAGAAATTAAGGACTTCTGCCGTTTTCCGTGGTGCCTTGGCTGGATTAGCCAACGAGTCTAACTCCGACATGAGCGCTTCTCGGCTGGTAAAACGTAAGTGTCGTTTGCAATACAGTCACAATTTGCGAGATTTCGGTGTACACGAATCGAAACGATTTGTATTACTTCTCAATTAGTTAACAGACTCTGTGACATTTCTGACGGTTGCAGACCACGACATGACAGACACTGATGTTTATAGACCTAATGTCATCGCTGTACTTTATAGCTAGCAAACACCAGTATTAGCACTATGCTGGCTAGCTAGTTCGCATATGTCTGGATTGGCAGCTGCACTTACACAACGATGTTGACATTGCATTCATTTAGCAACGTTATTTTCAGTGTAAAAGAAACATCGTGAATTCAGCTGATTAATATGAGCGGCAAGCTATAACCAGTAAAGACGGCGTAGTTTGTTTCGTTGTTAACAGAATATAACGCCTTGCAACTGACTTGCCAAACCTGGCAAAAGAGGTTTCTACTGTTTCAGAGCTGTATGAAATGTATATAAACTTGTCCCACTACGGCAAGATTGATATCACTAGTTTGATTTGTTGCGTGTTGATTATATGTTTCTTGATATTGTTGCGTGCTGCATTTCTGATACTCGTTTGTCACTGTAACATTTGCTTAGCCGAGAATTTCGGTAAAACCTGTCAATCTCTCTCTCCTCCCTCCTTTTCTCTCTTCCCTCCCTCCCTCTCTCTCCACCTGGCTCTCTTTCTCCCTCTGGTCTGGATGTCACTGCAGAGCTGCAGAAAGCCAAGAGCAAGGCTCAGGGCAGCAACAATCTGAAAGAAGAGGCAAGCTTGTGCAACCAGCTGGGAGAGGCACTGGCTAAAAATGGTGAGTAATTTACCCAGTGTTTGGTGGGAATCAGGAATGGTGCACGTTAGCTTAAACAAGTTAGCACCGTTGGCTTTTTCCCTGCTTTAAGTATATTAAAGCCTTTAAGGTGAATATCTCATTGTGATTAGAATTGTCTTAACTGAGCACTCCAATGCAGATGTAACAAGAACTACTGATAACTGAAAGCAACAGGGTTCTAGAACACTGGCTTGAAATAACATTCCAAAAAACCTACTCCTCAGAGGGTTAGAAACAGTATTTTTGTGTGTTGATTTCCTTTACTGGAATAGCGCACACTTAAGCATGAGTGACATTTTCACATGGAAAAACATTCCGTGGTCCATTTCTGGGCCTGTTACACTGTTGAATGTAATACATTCATTGCGTAAAATCAGTGGCCAGTCCCAGCTGGGGTCTTGGTGCATCAGTGTGACAGCAGAACCCTCCCCATACGCCTGTCTCCCAGGTGACTTCCAGGCCGCCATTGAGGAACACCGGCAGGAACTGGCCCTCTCTGAGGTGCTGCACGACGTGATTGGCTGTGCTGTAGCCAATCGGAGGATTGGAGAATGCTTTGCAGAGCTGGGAAACTTTGAGGCAGCTTTGAAGGTGAGTAAGCAAGGCCTACCCCAGCGAGTATGGGGTGCTGAAGGATCTGGACTTTGCATGTTCTCCTTGTGTCCGCGTGGTTTTCCTCCCACAGTCCAAAGACAAGACCTGCAGGTGAGGCTACATACATTCTCCATCTCTCACTCTTCCTTTGTTCTTACATGTCTGTCACTCTTTCTCCTCTCTCCCCCTTTTTCTCCCTTTCCCTCCTCTCTCCCCCCCCCTCTCCCCCCTCTCTCTCCCTCTCTTTCTCCAGTACCAGCATCTCCATCTGGACCTGGCTCGCTCAGTCAGGGACGCTGCGGAGGAGCAGAGGGCGCTGGCCACCATTGGTCGGACTTTCCTGTTCCGTCACGAGTCGGACCAATCGCAGGACAGCCTCCGCCAGGCAGAGGACGCTTTCAGGAAGAGCTTGGCCATCGTTGATGACCGCTTGGAAGGTTAGATTTTTAATGGGGTTTGTGTTCTGGTAAACCCAACAAATACACAAGTACAGAAGTACAAAACACCTTTTCTAAACTTCACAAATAAGACTGCTATACACAGTACCTCCAGCTCTGAAATGATGAGACTGATTAAAGATCCCCCCCCTTGAGCTTGGCTCTTTCCGAGCTCTGCAGTCCTGCTGTGTGAAACACCCTCCAGTTCGAGCCATACAGCCCAGTCCAGCTCCAGAGCAGTGTGGTGGTGTGATCGGCTCGAGTTGGTTTTGGGTTTTTTTTTTGGGGGATGTCTTCTCTCCCCTGCGCCCCTCTCAGGGTCCTCTCTGCCCCCCCGCCCCAGGTGTGGTGCCCCCCCGGGAGCTGAGTGAGATGCGGGCTCGGCTCTACCTGAACCTGGGCTTTGTGGCCGACGGGCTGAAGGACCCGGAGCGCTGCACCGAGCTCATCCGCCGGAGCATCTTCATCGCAGAGTGAGGCCGTGACCCCCCCCCTTTATACATGGCTCCGCCCCTTGCGGCCTGGTCCTGCCCCTTTATATATGGCCCCGCCCCTTTATGCCTGGTCCTTCCCCTTTATACATGGCCATGCCCCTTTCTGCATAGCCCTGCCTCTTTCTGTTGTGTTATGCTATGTTGTTTTTATGATTGGTAAAATATATTTTTTTAAAGAGTAAGTATTAATGTGTCCTTCTGTCCTGGCAGGAAGAACCAGCTGCTGGAGGACCTGTACCGCGCCAAATTTAACCTGGGGCGCATCCATTTCCGCAACGGGGCCCCGTCCAGCGCCGTGCGCTGCCTGGAGCAGGCCAAGGAGTGCGCCCGAAAAATGAAGGACAAGTTCGGGGAGAGCGAGTGCAGCCACAGCATCGGCCAGGTAACGCTGCGGCCCGCCAAACACCTCTACCTCCCGTTTCAACTCGCTTCACGTGAGTGCATTTTGGGCCAGAGCATTACCTGTGTGTGTGTGTGTGTGTGTGTGTTTAATATGTGTGCGTGTTTAATGTGTGTGTCTGGTGTGTGTGTGTGCGCTGTGTGTGTGTGTATGTAATGTGTGTATGTGTGGTGTGTGTGTGTAATGTGTGTATGTGTAATATGTGTGTGTGTATAATGGTTGTCTGTGTGTGCGTGTTTGATATGTGTGCGTGTTTAATGTGTGTGTATAATGTGTGTGTGTATGTGTGGTGTGTGTGTGTGTAATGTGTGCATGTGTAATGTGTGTGTGTGTGTGTGTGTGCAAGTTTAATGTGTGTGTGTGTATAATGGTTGTGTGTGCAGGTGCAGTTGTCCCTGGGAGACTTTGTGGCAGCTCGGCGCTCTCTAAAGAAGGCGTACACTCTGGACTCCCAGCAGCCCTCAGACCGAGACGCTGTGAAGAGAGCTTTCAAACACGGTGAGGCTGAGATAAACACACACACACACACCACACACACACACTTACACACACGCACGTCACCCCACACACACGCACGTCACCACACACACACGCACGTCACCACACACGCACGCATGCAACCACATGCACACACACCACACACACGCACGCACACACACCACACACACACACACACACACACACACGCACGTCACCCCACACACACGCACGTCACCACACACACACGCACGTCACCACACACGCACGCATGCAACCACATGCACACACACCACACGCACGCACGCACACACACCACACACACACACACACACACACACACACGCACGTCAACACACACACGCACATCACCACACACGCACGCACACACACCACACACACACACACTTACACACACGCACGTCACCACACACGCACGCATGCAACCACACGCACACACACCATACACACATACACACATACGCACCACACAAACACACACACGCACGCACACACACACACACTCCTTCTCAGACTCTATACCCACGCTCCAAACCCGTAAATGTGTGACGGGGTGATGGTCTTGGTTTTCGTAGCGATCCAGGGCTGCCGCCTGGAGCAGGCGCTGTTGGACCTGGGTGAGGGGCAGCCGCAGGAAGCCGTGGGTGTGGCCGAGCAGCTGGGAGACCTGTACTGCAAGGTGGGCTGCTACAGCAAGGCTCTGGAAGCCTACCGCTCACAGGTAAGCTAACATAACCGCTACAAACTCTCTGCTAGCCGCTACACACCTACCCTGGGGCCGAATACTCTGTTAGCGTCTACATTGGCCTGATTTTTTTGTGGAGTATTCTGTGTCTTACGTTTATCATTGTTGTTATGGTTACATGTCATGGCTGTCGTTATGGTTTTTGTTGTCGTTTTGAGAGGGGGTGGGGTATAACGCTGTGCCCTTTCCGTCCCTCCGTCCACCTGCGTGCGCCCATTTGTGCAGCTCTCCTACGCGCTGGCCCTGGGGAAACCCTCCAGGGAGCTGGCTGTGATCCACGTCTCCCTGGCTGCGACCTACGCTGACCTCCGTCAGCCCCACAAGGCCGTGGAACACTACAGACAGGAGCTGGAGCTGCGACAGAACAACCCCAAGGAGGTACAGGACGCCTGTATCTAAGCACCTGTGTATCTATGCACCTGTATATCTGTGCGCCTGTGTATCTATGCACCTGTTTATCTATGCACCTGTATATCTTTACACCTGTGTATCTATGCACCTGTGTATCTGTGCCCCTGTGTATCTATGCATCAATGTGTCTATGCACCTGTGCATTTTTACAATAAGTGTGTGTGTGTGTGTGTACAGGAGTGTGATTCGTGGCTGAATATCGCAGCTGCTGAAGAGGAGGCTGGGCGGAGCCTAGAGGAGCTGGACAACTGCTACAGCACCGCCCTGCAGTGTGCCAAGAGAGCTGCACTCCCAAAACTACAGGTGTGTACAGCCCAGAGAACCACACCTGCAAAACTACAGGTGTGTACAGCCCAGAGAACCACACCCGCAAAACTACAGGTGTGTACAGCCCAGAGAACCACACCCGCAAAACTACAGGTGTGTACAGCCCAGAGAACCACACCCGCAAAACTACAGGTGTGTACAGCCCAGAGAACCACACCCGCAAAACTACAGGTGTGTACAGCCCAGAGAACCACACCCGCAAAACTACAGGTGTGTAGAGCCCAGAGAACCACACCTGCAAAACTACAGGTGTGTAGAGCCCAGAGAATCACACACACAAAACTACAGGTGTGTATAAAACTTTTGTAATTAAAATTAGGATGTTTTAAAAAATTGTTATCGTTTTATTTCTTTCTCAGCGGCAGGTCCTGAGGGTGTGGCTTGCTGCTCAGCAGCGAAGAGGCTCCGCCCACTGTGATGACACGGCAGCCCAGCTCCAGGAGCTGTGTGCGGCGGACAGTGGTAGCGAGGGAGAGGAAGAGGAAGAGGAGAACAGCGAGGCCTTGGAGGATAGCGACATCCAGCTCTCTGACTCTGGTGAGAGGATAGATCAGTAGGATTCGGGGAGTGAAGTTTCATGACCCCCATGCCATTGTGGGCGTATCTACTTACTGTGTGCCGCCAGCCAATCAAAATTATTGGTAATTTCTTGTACGTAATAAAATGCATTTTAATGCATTTCTGGACACGTTGGCAGATGCACATGTTAATTAAGATTGCCAGATAAACTGATAGGATTGAAAAGCTGAGTGTGTTTTTTTGTATATTTTTGCCTGACTGCTGTATTTGTGTGTTTCTCAGATGAGGATCTGGAAGAGTACGACCGGATGGTCCCTGGGAGGAGAACTGCAGGACGGGTGAGTGATGGGGGGGAGGGCAGGGCTTGGGGTATAGGGGGTAGGGAGGGGCTGCTTTTGGGGGGGATTGGCCTGTTCTGTTCTGGAGCAGGGCCCGGTTTTGACAGTAATACCCTACCATATTCTGTAATATTATTATTATAGCAATAATAATTCTCTCTGTGTCTATCCAAATTTTAAAATTACATTAAAACATATATTTGACACGGTGGCGCAGTGGGTAGCACCGTTGCCTCGTAGCTAGAAGGTCCTGGGTTCGAGCCCCCGCCCGGGCCCTTCTGTGTGGAGTTTGCATGTTCTCCCCGTGTCCGCGTGGGTTTCCTCCGGGTACTCCGGTTTCCTCCCACAGTCCAAAGACATGCAGGCTAGGTTAATTGGAGAGTCTAAATTGCCCCTGGGTGTACTCCTGCCGTTGCCCTTGACCAAGGCACTGGCCTCGGAAACTGGAGTTGGTCCCCGGGCGCCGCCCTGTGACTGCCCGCTGCTCCTAAGTAATTAGGATGGGTTAAATGCAGAGGACGCATTTCGTTCTCTTAGAAGGCAATGACCTGAATCTAATCTAATCTAATATTTATGTTGTAAATATGTATGTAAAATGAAGTTTAATCCTGTAACGCGAACAACCTGTCCCTCTCTGTCGCTGCAGTGGAACCGGAGAAATGAGAAGGGTGAGACGTCCCTGCACCGGGCCTGCATCGACGGGAACCTGCGGCAGGTCCAGTACCTGGTGGAACAGGTGAGGAAAGACTCCGCCCCAAAAATGGGCGGGGCACATTCTCGGCTCAGTATTTACCCAGGAAGCACTGTTTCCAACGCAGTCCCAGACAGCTAGACTGGCTATCAGGGACCTGAAAGCCGTTCTGTTTGTTGATGAGTCCATTTCGGTTCAGTTTCATTTGTGTAAATGCGTTTGCATAGTGCTGTCCGCAGAGGACCAGTGCCTCAGGGGGCTTGCGTACATTTGGGGCCTGGTGCCCGGTTCCTGAGCTCATGGATTTCAGTTGCGTTATCTGAAGCGCAGGTTAAAAAAAAAAAAAAATTTTCTGACGTGGGACCGAGGTTGTGAAAGTCGGGTTTCTGTCCGTTTTAGGGTCACCCAGTGAACCCCCGAGATTACTGTGGCTGGACCCCTCTCCACGAGGCCTGTAACCATGGTCACTGCGGTGAGTTAACACTACATCAGGGGGGCTTTCTTTTGGGGGGAAAAACTGCAGATCTGCTCACCTATGCAGGATGGAGAAGAAAATCAAGGTGTTTTTGGGCTCTTTTTTCTCATTGATAAGCTTAGTCTTTAGTTTATTCACGCACAAAAGCAAGTCTTTTATTTTGAAAGTAACAGCGCAGGCATAAAATGAGTGACAAATGTTTTGTGTTTTTCCTACTGGCCTTTGCTTTAGGACTATGTTGAAGGTCTCTCTCGCTCCTCTCTCTCTCCTCTCCCCCCCTTTCCTCTCTCTCTCTCTACCTCTCCCTCCCCCTCTCAGACATTGTGTCAGTGCTGCTGGCCCATGGGGCCCATGTGAATGACCCTGGGGGGCCGCTGTGTGAGGGGGTGACCCCCCTCCACGACGCCCTGTCCTGCGGACACTTCCAGGTCGCACAGCTGCTGGTGGAGAAGGGAGCTTCCGTCGCCGTCAGGACCTCTAAGGTCAGACACTGACCAGAGCTGTGTACTGACCCAATACAGTACTGACCAAACCTGTCTAATGACCCAATACAGTACTGACCAAACCTGTCTACTGACCCAATACAGTACTGACCAAACCTGTCTAATGACCCAATACAGTACTGACCAAACCTGTCTACTGACACAATTCAGTACTGACCAGAGCTGTCTACTGATCCCAGTACAGTACTGACCAGAGCTGTCTACTGACCCAATACAGTGCTGAACAAACCTGTCTACTGATCCCAGTACAGTACAGACCAAGACCCCAGTACAGTGCTGACCAGAGCTGTCTACTGACCCCACTGCTGTACTGACCAAAGCTGTGTACTGACCCAGTACAGTACTGACCAAAACTGTCTACTGACCCCAGTACAGTACAGACCAGAGCTGTTTACAGACCCCAGTATGGTGCTGACCAGAGCTGTTTACTGACCCCAGTACAGTACAGACCAGAGCTTTTTACTGACCCTAGTACAGTACTGACCAAAGCTGTTTACTGTCCCCAGTACAGTACAGACCAGAGCTGTTTACAGACCCCAGTATGGTGCTGACCAGAGCTGTTTACTGACCCCAGTACAGTACAGACCAGAGCTTTTTACTGACCCTAGTACAGTACTGACCAAAGCTGTTTACTGTCCCCAGTACAGTACAGTACACACCAGAGCTAATGCCCTGACTGGAGGGTGTGTTTTGTCCGTGCCCTCAGGGCGAAGGCCCCCAGGACACTCTGCACCGCTGGCTGAAGACGTACAGCCGGCACCTGGACCCGGAGACCCGGCGGGAGTGCACCGAGATGGAGAGAGCGCTGAGGAGAGCTGCTGCGGGGAGAGGTGGGGAATGACTCTGACCTCACCCCCCACAGTCCGCATTTACCCCCTTATCACCCCCTCCTGGTCCGCATTTACCTCCTTATCACCCTCCACAGTCCGCATTTATCTCCTTATCACCCCCTCCTGGTCCCCATTTACCTCCTCATCACCCCCTCCTGGTCCGCATTTACCTCCTTATCACCCCCCACAGTCCGCATTTACCTCCTTATCACCCCCCACAGTCCGCATTTACCTCCTTATCACCCCCTCCTGGTCCGCATTTACCTCCGCATCACCCCCACAGTCCCCATTTACCTCCGCATCACCCCCCCCCCGTTTCCTCCAGTATGACTGCAACCACACCCCCCCCCCCCCCCCCCCCCCCCCCGTTTCCGGTATGACTCTTACCCCCCCTACCCTGGGTCCGCATTCACCTCCTCATCTCCCCACCTCTGTTTCCTGTTTTGCTTCATTGTTAGTTTCACTGGCGCAAGGGCCACACCCTGTTCTGTCCCACAGAGGGGTATCTGAACCCCTCACCCTGTTCTGTCCCACAGAGGGGTATCTGTACTCCTCACCCTGTTCTGTCCCACAGAGGGGTATCTGTACTCCTCACCCTGTTCTGTCCCACAGAGGGGTATCTGTACTCCTCACCCTGTTCTGTCCCACAGAGGGGTATCTGTACTCCTCACCCTGTTCTGTCCCACAGAGGGGAGTATCTGTACTCCTCACCCTGTTCTGTCCCACAGAGGGGTATCTGTACTCCTCACCCTGTTCTGTCCCACAGAGGGGTATCTGTACTCCTCACCCTGTTCTGTCCCACAGAGGGGTATCTGTACTCCTCACCCTGTTTTGTCCCACAGAGGGGTATCTGAACCCCTCACCCTGTTCTGTCCCACAGAGGGGTATCTGTACTCCTCACCCTGTTCTGTCCCACAGAGGGGTATCTGTACTCCTCACCCTGTTCTGTCCCACAGAGGGGAGTATCTGTACTCCTCACCCTGTTCTGTCCCACAGAGGGGTATCTGTACTCCTCACCCTGTTCTGTCCCACAGAGGGGTATCTGTACTCCTCACCCTGTTCTGTCCCACAGAGGGGTATCTGTACTCCTCACCCTGTTCTGTCCCACAGAGGGGTATCTGTACTCCTCACCCTGTTCTGTCCCACAGAGGGGTATCTGTACTCCTCACCCTGTTCTGTCCCACAGAGGGGTATCTGAACCCCTCACCCTGTTCTGTCCCACAGAGGGGTATCTGAACCCCTCACCCTGTTCTGTCCCACAGAGGGGTATCTGAACCCCTCACCCTGTTCTGTCCCACAGAGGGGTATCTGTACTCCTCACCCTGTTCTGTCCCACAGAGGGGTATCTGAACCCCTCACCCTGTTCTGTCCCACAGAGGGGTATCTGTACTCCTCACCCTGTTCTGTCCCACAGAGGGGTATCTGTACTCCTCACCCTGTTCTGTCCCACAGAGGGGTATCTGTACTCCTCACCCTGTTCTGTCCCACAGAGGGGTATCTGTACTCCTCACCCTGTTCGGTCCCAGAGAGGGGCATCTGTACTCCTCACCCTGTTCTGTCCCACAGAGGGGTATCTGTACTCCTCACCCTGTTCTGTCCCACAGAGGGGTATCTGAACCCCTCACCCTGTTCTGTCCCACTGAGGGGTATCTGAACCCCTCTCCCTGTTCTGTCCCGTAGCGGGGGGGGCGGTGCCGGCCTGGGCCAGTAACGGGCTGCAGGACAGCCAGCTGTACGACGCGGAGAACTCCGAGCCGCTGGTGCCCCCCCCTCGGGCGCGCTCCCCCGACCCGCACCCCGAGAGGAGCAGGGGGCGGGAGGACCGCGCAGTACCACAGAGCCCCACCAGGAGGCGCTCCGGGGGCCAGCCGCGCCGAGCGCAAGACGCCGTTCTGTTTGAGGTACGGGGGTCTGTCTGGGATGGGGGTTCTTTGGGGAAATTGTTGGGGTACCGGTTAGGGGACGATTCCCAGGTGGGGTAGAACTCTCGTATCGGTGAGTAGCTTGCTGTGTTTGCAGACTGTGTTTGTATAAAAGAAAGGGAACTGCAACCCGCTGTGGAGAAAAGAAAAGGCCCCCCTTAAAGCCCAAACACACGGGTCCAGTCCATTGAGAATACGTCTCATTACTTGTGCACGATTACTTATAAATAATCATAAAGTTCATAAAAATATGTTTCATTTTTATCCCTTCTGCAGGAAGAGAGCAGCTCCTCAGACCACGGCGACTCAGACTGCTCCGTCAGTCCCCTACGGCCTGTGAGGCCCCGCCTACGTTTCCCAGAATCCTCTCCTCCCCATGCTAGGTCAGGGGAGGTGGGTCTGACGCAGGGTGTTCTCGCGGCAACAGGGACCGACTCGGCGGCGCCCCCTGTCTCCACGGCAGAGGAGTACCTCAGGGCCATTCGAGGTCTGGGCAGCGCCAAGTCACGCCTCCTCCACGCCCAGGACCAATCAGAGCCTGAGTGCAGCCCAACGTCGTCTGCATCAGCCAATGGCAGGTCGGCGCTGGTCCCGGCGGAGGAGTATGTGGAGGACGATTGGCTGGAGGATGACTTGGGGGAGCTGCAGCCGAGGAAGAGGAGGAGAGTGGGGGTTGTGCAGGAGCCCCGCCCCATGACATCATCAGGGAGGAGCCAGAGCCACCGCCCCGCCTCCCCAGAACCCCCTTCCAGAGGTACACATACAGACACGCATGCCCCTACACACACACGTACTCACAAACGCATGCACGCGTGTGTACACATACCCCTACATGCACACACACACCCACACACATACACATGCACGCTCACACTACAGAAACAAAGTCCTGACATTTAGATTGTCTGATTTTACAAAATCAGATTTTGATCTGATGTCTGATTTTACAAAATCAGACAAGCAACAAGAGTAAAGAACTGAAGAGCAGCAGTGTCTCCCTCCCCCTGTGCAGTTCCGCCCTCCTCCAGCAGGGGGCTCTCTGTGCAGCGCGGGGCCCGGGGACCGCAGAGGCCCCGGCAGGTGAAGATGACGCAGCTCTCGGGGATGCAGATGTTGGGCCGCAGAGAGGTGCTCCGACCCAGCAGCCCCACACTGGAGGAGCCCCGACACACACACACCTCACAGGTAAGAGATCTACACACACTTACACACACACCTCACAGGTAAGAGATCTACACACACTTACACACACCTCACAGGTAAGAGATCTACACACACTTACACACACACCTCACAGGTAAGAGATCTACACACACTTACACACTCACCTCACAGGTAAGAGATCTACACACACACACACACCTCACAGGTAAGAGATCTACACACACTTACACCTCACAGGTAAGAGATCTACACACACTCACACTCACTCCTCACAGGTAAGAGATCTACACACACTCACACTCATAGGTAAGAGATCTACACACACTTACACCTCACAGGTAAGAGATCTACACACACTCACACTCACTCCTCACAGGTAAGAGATCTACACACACTCACACTCATAGGTAAGAGATCTACACATGGGTTAAAGGTCACAGTGTCATTGACAGCATGCAGAAGTTTAAACCCCCCCCCTCCCCCCCCCATGTCCCTCGCAGCCACCTCCGCTCCCGCAGGCGGTCGCTGCTCCCCTGCCCCCCCCCATAAGGATCACCGTGCGAGTGCAGGAGCGAGCCTTCCTCATCCCCATCCCGCACAGGTGAGCCTGTCCTGCACACCCGTGTGTGTGTGCGTGTGTGTGAGTGTGTGTGTGTGTGTGTGTGAGAGAGTGTGAGTGTGAGTGTGAGTGTGAGTGTGAGTGTGAGTGTGAGTGTGAGTGTGTGTTTGTGTAATACTGACTGTATGACTCTTCCTCAGTGATGCAGACTCCCGTGTGAGTGAGTGAGTGAGTGAGTGAGTGAGTGAGTGAGTGAGTGAGTGAGTGAGTGAGTGAGTGAGTGAGTGAGTGAGTGAGTGAGTGAGTGAGTGAGTGAGTGAGTGAGTGAGTGAGTGAGTGAGTGAGTGAGTCTTCCTCAGTGAGGCAGACTCCTGTATGGTGTGTGTGTGTATCTGTGTGTGAGTGAGTGAGTGAGAAATACTGACTGTATGACTCTTCCTCAGTGAGGCAGACTCCTGTATGGTGTGTGTGTGTGTGTGTGTATCTGTGTGTGAGTGAGTGAGTGTGAGTGAGTAATACTGACTGTATGACTCTTCCTCAGTGAGGCAGACTCCTGTGTGTGTGTGTGTGTGTGTGTGTGTGTGTGTGTGAGAGTGTGAGTAATACTGACTGTATGACTCTTCCTCAGTGAGGCAGACTCCTGTACAGTGTCCTGGCTCTGTGACCAGGCTGCCCAGCGGTACTACCAGGCCTGTGGGCTCCTGCCACGCCTCTCCCTGCAGAAAGAGGGCGCTCTTCTCTCACCGCACGACCTGCTACTCGCTGTGCTGCACACCAACGAGGAGGTGAGAGAGCAGGGCGGCCGTCCAATCCGTTACGTCCGTTATCGTTACAAACCCTCCAACACTGCCATTGGCTAGTTCAGCTTGGGGGGGGAGTCCCTTTAGAAACAGGAAGTTGTGCATTGCCCGTATTGAGGGTGTTCATCCAAACCATTAGAAATGCTAGTGAAGAATGCCAGATCAGTCCCTCGGCCCTCAAAACTAATCATAAAGCTTTATGAGGATGATGACGAAGATAACAGTGATGGTGATGATAACTGTGAAATGGTCATGATAGAGATAACAGTAAGGCCGTTGATCGTGATGATGATGAAGATGCATATCACTGATGATGGTGGTGATGAAGGCTGTTCACACAGGTGCTAGCGGAGGTGTGTTCCTGGGATCTTCCCCCTCTACCTGAACGCTACAAAAAGGCCTGTCAGAGTCTGGCTACAGGTGTGTGTGTGTGTTACTGTGTGTGTGTCTCTGTCTCTGTGCATGTGGAACTGGGTGTGTGTGTGTGCATGCATGTTTTTAACTTTGTGTGTTGATGTCTGTGCATGTGGTACTGTGTGTGTGTGTGTGTGTGTGTATGTGTGTGTGTGGAACTGTGTGTGTCTGTATGTGTGTGTGTGTGTCTCTGTGCGTGTGTAACTATGTGTGTGTCTCTGCAGGTGAACACAGGTTGGTGTTGCGCCTGTGTGAGGTGCAGGATGGGACCCCATCGGTGTGCATATCTGGTCTCAGTCTGCCCCCTGCTGTTCTGACCCCGGTACTGCGCGCACTCAAACTGCAGGCCAACTTAACTCAGCTCCGCCTCTCCGGCAACCGTCTCAGCGATGACCTCATGCCCGAGCTGGTGTCCGCGGCCGCCACCATGCCCAGGCTCCGCCTCCTGGACCTGTCTGCCAATCGGATCACGGGGGAGGGTCTGAAGAAGGCATCCCTGACTTTGGAGGGGCGGAGTCAGCCAGCGTTTCCGGTACCTGACATGGCTGCCTAGCTTTGCCGGTTTTAGCATCATTCAAGGGCCGTTTCTCCATTTTCTATGTGCATGCGTGCATGTGAGAAAGATAATGAGATCTCTTACCACTCTCTCCCTCTCTCCCCCCTTCTCTCTCCCCCCTCTCTATCCCACCCCCCTCTCCCTCCTCTCCCTCTCTTTCTCCCTCTCCCTCCCTCTATCCCACCCCCCTCTCTCTCTCCCCCCACCCTCTCTCTCGCCCTCCTCCTCCCCCCCTCCACCCTCTCCCTCTCCCTCCCTCTCTATCCCACCCCCCTCTGTCTCTCCACCCTTTCTCCCGCTCTCTCTCTCTCTCCCCCCACCCTCTCTCTCTTTCTCTCTCCCTCTCCCTCTCCCCCCCCCACTCTCTCCCGCTCTTTCTCTCTCTCGCCCTCCTCCTCCCCCCCTCCCTCTCTCCACCCTCTCTCCCGCTCTTTCTCTCTCTCGCCCTCCTCCTCCCCCCCTCCCTCTCCCCCTCTCTCTCTGCAGTGTTTGGAGGAGTTGGTGCTGAGTGTGAACCCCCTGGGCGATGCTGTGTCTGAGGCTCTGTCCTGCCTGCTGCTCTGCTGCCCCCTGCTGGCCACTCTGTCCCTGCAGGCCTGCGGCCTCAGCGCCCGCTTCCTGCAGCAGCAGCGCCTCCTGCTGGAGCGCGCTCTGTCCGGTGAGCTCCCCATCCCGCCGCCGTGGTGACCTTACAGTTTTTGCTAAATTGTACATCCGGTGGTTGCCCATCGTCCCTCGGCCTGGTGCCAGGGAAGCACTCCAAACGTTCGTTTTCATGCCTCCTTGGCATGACGGACGGAGTGTGGCACAGTGGATAAGGAACTGCGCTTGTAACCGAAAGGTCGCAGGTTCGATTCCCGGGTAAGGACACTGCCGTTGTACCCTTGAGCAAGGTACTTAACCTGCATTGCTTCAGTATATATCCAGCTGTATAAATGGATACAAAATGTAAAGTGCTATGTAAAAAGTTGTGTAAGTCGCTCTGGATAAGAGCGTCTGCTAAATGCCTGTAATGTAATGTAATGTAATGTCCTTGGTTTTAGATTCAGTAAGAAGATCGTGGTCCAACCAATGTCCTCTAACCTGTCGTCTTCACCCCCCCTCATCTCTGCACCCCCCCTCCCCCCCCAAGGCACAGGTCATCTGAGGTCAGTGAATCTCTCCCATAATGCCCTGGGCTCTACCGGGTTCGAGCTGGTTCTGAAGACCCTGCCCCTCCGGTGCCTGACACACCTTTACCTGTCAGCGGTCCGGAGCGGGCCCAATGACCCCCCCGTCACGAGCCGCCTGGCTGCCCTGCTGGCACAGGTAGCTCCGCCCCCTCCGCTCAGGCTCTATTTCGATGCTGTTTGGAGTACTGTCCAGTCTGTGTTTACATGGGATTTAGGCTGTTTAGACTGTGTTCAGGCTGTTTAGATGATGTTTAGACTGTGTTTAAATGGTATTCAGGCTGTGTTTGGACTGTGTTCAGGCTATGTTTAGATGGTGTTCAGGCTGTTTAGATGATGTTTAGGCTGTGTTTAGATGTTTAGGCTGTGTTCAGACTGTTCAGGCTGTGTTTAGATGGTGTTCAGGCTGTGTTTAGATGATGTTCAGGCTGTGTTTAGATGTTCAGACTGTTCAGGCTGTGTTTAGATGGTGTTCAGGCTGTGTTTAGATGTTTAGGCTGTGTTCAGGCTGTGTTTAGATGGGTTTTAGACTGTTCAGGCTGTGTTTAGATGGGTTTTAGGCTGTGTTCAGGCTGTGTTTAGATTGTGTTCAGGCTGTGTTTAGATGGTTTCTGTGTTTGTTCAGCAGGAGGAGTGTGCTCTCACTCACCTCAGCCTGGCGGGAAATGGACTGACAGACTGTGACCTCTCCACCCTGGCCAGGTCAGCTGTCTGTCTGTCTCTCTGTCCGTCCGTCCGTCTGCGTCTGCGTGAGTCAGTAGTGCTGAGTGGCCTTGTGTCCGTGTGTCCAGGTGCCTGGCTGTCTGTCCGTCCCTGGTGTCTCTGGACGTGTCGGGGAACCCAGCGATGACCTCACAGGGGCTGGAGCCCCTCCTCACAGCCCTGAGAGAGGGCCGTCGAACCCTGGACCTCCTCAACCTGCAGGGTAGGCCCCGCAACGCCACCGCGACGAACCGCCGCTGCCGAATTCACCCGCAGCGTCGCCGTGACAACAGCTGTCGCCGCTTTCACCATCACCGTAGCAGCCTTGGCGTGTTGTCATAACTAATCCCTGTAGTTAACGTCACCGTGATCACCGATCTCACTGTAGTCAGGCAGTCGCTGAATCTAATCACCAAGATGTGCAGCTGGGCTCTAGTGAACATGTCACCGTGCCAACTCACTGTCACCGTGCCAACTTACTGTCACCATACCAACTCACTGTCACCGTGCCAACTCACTGTCACCATACCAACTCACTGTCACCATACCAACTTACTGTCACTGTACCAACTCACTGTCACCGTACCAACTCACTGTCACCGTACCAACTCACTGTCACCATACCAACTTACTGTCACCATACCAACTTACTGTCACCATACCAACTCACTGTCACCATACCAACTTACTGTCACTGTACCAACTCACTGTCACCGTACCAACTCACTGTCACCATACCAACTTACTGTCACCATACCAACTTACTGTCACCATACCAACTCACTGTCACCATACCAACTCACTGTCACCGTACCAACTCACTGTCACCGTACCAACTCACTGTCACCATACCGACTTACTGTCACCATACCAACTTACTGTCACCATACCAACTTACTGTCACTGTACCAACCTGTGGTTTCTGTAAGGACTCACACTGCAGCTGTCTACAGAGAGGCTGGAAGCTGTTGACTGAAGAACCCCTTGGTGTAACTGACACAGAACAGTGGCCTGTGGGCATGCCTGAGCCAGACCATGGACTGCTTTTAACACCGTGTGTGTATGTGTGTGTGCGCGCGTGTGTGTGACGCGTGCATGCGTGTGTGTGTGTGCGCAACGTGTGCGTGTGCATGTGTGTGTGCGTGTGTGTGTGTGTGACGCGTGCATGCGTGCTTGTGTGTGTGTGTGTGTGCGCGTGCGTGCATGCGTATTCCAGGCTGTCAGGTGTGCGGGCCGTGGGATGGTGGGACCCTGGACAGCCTCTCCTCCTGTGTGCGGAACCTGCAGCTCTGCTCCCAGCGGCTCAACAAGCTGGACCGCAAGGTTCTGCAGGAGAGCTGGGCAGCCCGGGGGGGCGGAGTCTTATCCCGCTACGCCAAGTGTCTGCTCAGAGCCGCGCCCTCTCTGTGAGTCCGCTGCAGTGCCCCCGTCTGGACTGGAGGACTCACACCCGGAGCTCGGGCAAAGACTGCACCATCCAGAGACTGGCGTTTGGATCAAAATGTATATTTAATCTTTGTCCTTATATATATATGTATTGTGCGTGTGTGTGTGTTTTCAAAGTTTCAGCTGAAATGGAGTATGTCATTGTGTGCAAAACTGTGCTGATTTGTCCTTGCTGTGTTTGGTGAGGATTATTAAAGCAATTGAAAAACGATGTGTCCGTCGTAGATGGCGATATGGAATGGTTGTTTACTTCTGTATCGGTATCCAAACCCTTGTGTGCGCATGCGGGGTTTTTCTGGCGTAAACCGTCTGAGCACAGGTATCGGATATGGGCCACTTCAAAAATTGCATGTAAACAGGCGGTCAGAAAAAAATGGATAAAGACAAAAAAACGGAACTGGACGTCAAGACCTGTGGTGTAAACGTATGTTTCAATTCGATAGCCTGAATGTAGCCAGCCCCGTACCAGGTTAGCCGTTGCAAATGGAATCTCTCCCGTTTATTTCCTATTGAGGAACGGGCGATCTTGCTGTGAGAAAACGGTTCTTTTTTTACTCAAAGTACCCTGGAGTGAAGTGTATTGCTTTCTGTAGAACTGCCAGTAGAGCCACCTAAATCCAGGATTTTTTAAACGTGGCTGATAAACGCCATGTACTTCCCTAGTGCCGTATGTGTACTAATTACACTATTGCACAATAGTGTTTATGCCCTGCGCTTAACTGTCATTTCCCAACATCAGTCATAGGCTGACTTCGACTTCACTGGTGACAGCTGAGGTGAGTTCTCCACCTGGCATTGTAACATTTAGTGGTTTTAAAGGGTTTTTTTTAGACCAGTGGTTCCAAAACTTGGTCCTGGGGTTAAAAGACAAAACAAAACTTTTTTTATGTAATTGGTTGCAATATAGCACAATACTGCACAAATATAGCAACGAATTAAGAAAAATGAACAGTTGTTTAAAATTCTAGAATTGCATAATGTTGTTGGAATAGATACCAGCAGGACAGAGCTGCAGAACCACTGCCTTAGACTGATGTGGTGTATTTCTCTGCATGCTCTGGACATTGTGGAACAGAAGCAATCTTTGGGGAGCCTGTTGGCCTCTCTGTTCATTTACGTATGTATTTAATCCCAGTGCGGTGAGAAGCCATGTCCAGCAGGATCCCACCAGCCGCGCATCTGAAGAGAAATACAAATAAAACTCTGTGTGTGTGAGCAGATCCGTCTCGTGAACCTCAATTCAGTCTCGTGAACACAGCCAACGCCAGAAAATAACGTTTTTACCCAGCGCTGGAAAAGGGAGGATAACTTCTTCCACCCACGGCTGTGGGCAAGGTTGACTCATCGTGGGACAAACTCGGTCTGTCTCTTCTTAGCTTGGCAACAATATCACCCCCCAGTCAAAGGAAATCTGTTTGATCTTACATGATGACCGTGAGTCAGCAACAGCAAAAATACAGTGCCTTTATGAAAATATTAAAAAAAACGTTCATGTTATTGATTTTTAAAATTATCTCAAGACACTTTCCAGGAATGCAGAGAACTTTGGATATATTTCCTAACAGGGAAACGACGGAATCGTTCTTTCTTTATTACTTTTCAGTGGCATCAAAATGTTCCGATCTTGAGCGAGACTACCCAAGCTGCTCTGCCGTAGCTCAAGGGAACAATTCAAAACAGTGACCGTAAATTTCGCAGCGAGGCGCACGTTGGTTTGGCATTAAGCAGCAAGCAGCGCGCGCCGCGGACGAGGGGTGGCACTAGCAACACTGAATTTAAAATTCGGCGAATGCTTTTGACTACCTGAGTAAACTCTGTGGGACCCGGAAGACTGCGTCAGGCGCGCCGTGTGTGGATGAGGCGTGGAGGAGGAATTCGCGCGCACTGCTCAAGCTCACCTGCGTGTCCTTAACTGCGTCCCGCGGAGACAGGAGATCCTGTCGCGGTAGTTGGCTCTGACACACGTCCAGCAATTATATTGACTTGAATTATAAAAGAAAGGGGTCTGGATTTTTGAAAAAGATCTTTGTACGCAGTCATTTGGTGACTCTCAACGTCTTCCAGATTGAAATACCAGCAACTTCTGTTACAATTTGTCAGCAATGAGCAAATCCGGGACGGCCAAATTTAGACAGTTGTTTGTCAAAACAAAGTCACAAGATAAAGAAAAAAAGGCAGATGGAAAAAATGCTTCCAAACACACGGCTTCGCCCGGGGATGGAGAGCCCACGAGCCCGATCGATAAGCAGGCAACTTCACCGACCAGTCCGACTTCGCCCATCAATCCACAGGGAACGACGTCTCCGAGCGACGCGACGGTCAGTCCCACCGAGAAGAAGCGAAGGCGATTCAAGTGGCCCAAAAGGAAGAGTTCACGGGACAAGTCCCACAACGACCCTCTGTTTTTCAGCGACTCCGAGGACCTCGAGGCAACGAGGAACCACCTGTAAGTACACCGAAAGTAAAGTCGAACTTAGGTGACAAAATTCTGGAAATATGACAGTAGCGATTGTATTCCTCTTTAAACTGTGCTCAATATTTAGTATTGAAATACGATATAAATTCACGTTGCATTATCATACGACATTCATAAACTCATGAAAAGCTATTGTCTCACACTGTTTCCGTATATTGATTGAATGTACTGACTACTGAGTGTGATTTACCTGTTCCCTTAATGGACTACAGATGCACGTGTATGCTCAAAATTTTAGAGGGTATGGATTGCACTGTCTGTTGTTGCTAAAAAAATCTCCACTCATACCCATTAATTCTGCGAATGAGAAGCGTGGTGCACGGTCTTAAACAGGTACAGATGGCGAGCGCGAGAGCGCGTGTAGTTACTGTGGCATGACGCATCTCCTCTGTCGAGTAATTTCGAACAGCGTCTAATCCCGTTGTAATTAAATACGGTAACTTAAACTGGGTAGGCCTGACACCTCACCCAGGACAGTGGTGTTCCTATATTGCAGCAAGCAGTTGTTTACATAAAGGAAAATACATGTCAAGGGGGGCTGTTGAAAGTGTGTGTGTGTGTGTGTGTGTGTGTGTGTGTGTGTGGAAGAGGGTAATTCTCGGAAAGGCTGCAATCATGCAATAATGCAGTGTGCCATAGCTCAGTACACTAACACAAAAAATAGCCCATGTACCCTTGGCAGAAAAAGTGTGCTCACTGCAGATGACTGTCAAAATACTGTGATTGTAGACTGGACAGATTAGTTGAACCAAATTAGTCTGATTTGATTATCATTTGACATAATGTCTTCGGGTAATTATCACAGTTTTTATTGTGTTTATTGTGCATCGATTCATACAAGTTTGCACAGCGTTTGACTTTCTGGCGGAGAGCGAGCGGCTTTGCCCCGTGGCGAGTGATGCGGTGAGCAGGTGAGGTGTCCTCGTTCTGCGGAGCTAGTTTAAACTCGCTCAGCTTTCTCACTTTCAGTCCTCGGCGCGAGGAAAAACCCGGGTAAAAATACGTCTTTTCGATTCTCACTGGGAGAACTATTTCTCCATAAATTCTCCACGCCTCCGCTCTGTTGGCAAGGGCACAGAAATCAAGTCAGAAGCCGCGAGTCCGGACACAGAAAAACTTGTTGGGACTTATTTTGTGGAGCCGTGTGTGTGTGTGTGTGTGTGTGTGTGTATGGTAAGAACATCTTCGGGGGAATTTGTGGAGGGAAGTGACGCTCCTTTAAAAAGAAAAAAACAACAACAACTATAGTTTCATCACATTATGAATTCTATTCATTCCCAGTGAATTACAGCGAGTATAGAATCCGCACAAAGAGGGCATCACGTTCAGTGTAAAATAGGAGTCACTCTGTTCCTACGGCGGCTATATTGTAATCTTGGCTGTGACAGCAATTGCTTCACACTGTAACTGGTTTGAACACTATTTTCTATCGCTCTTCGTCATCCGCCAATCATCCCAAACCACCCCTCAGTTTTACAAGTAAAATATCCATCCTGGAACTCGAGGTGTTTCCAGGATCGACGGACAGTTGGGAGGGATAGGACTCCCGTGTTTGCTTCGCGCCGGCGATTCGTTTTTTCAGGCTCGCGCACCTGACTGCGGTTCGAACACCTGCACATATGCAGACTAATCGTGGTCAAACCGTATGCTGTGTAAACGAATCGCTTCTGCACACTGTGCATAATTGACTGATGCAGAGCTCTCTCATCTGGAGTAATAATCTGGGACGTCTGTCCGTATTTTATGAGCCATAGGTAGGCTATATGTTTATGTGCTCGCGCGTACTGCGTGGTGTCGCATTTGCGCATTTATATGCCGTTGCGCATTTATATGCTCGTAAACACGCCGGCGTCCTGTTCCTACAGAGCGCACCAGGATGCGGCGTATATACACAGAGCTTAACCCTCGGCCCACGCTCCCATCCAAGCGGAAAAACATCACAGGGCACGCCTACTGCGTGTGAACACCCTCCATGGTTAAAGAAAGCGAAAGAACCGTCAGTCTGACTTTAAGCAATTCTATAGGACACTCGCGACAGAGACAGCAGGCTTAATATGGGCACGTGTTTTGCACCGCACCTCTTGTTTACACGGACATTGACCTTGGGTTTGATTTCAGGATATTGATACTCTTGACCTTCTATCTGTAGAGCAGATTTATTAAAAGCTGAGCGTAGCTACCTGTGGGAGTCTCATGCTCTGCTTCGGGTCAGCGCTTAAAGCCTTTGACAGCAAATTTTTAAATGGCTAACAAGTCCACACATCTTATTTCCTGGGCCTTTTGTTGGCTGTCCACTGAAGACCACAAAACCCAACAGGCATTGCGGCCGTCCAGGACTGGAGTTTGAGAGCTCTGTCGTAGAGTGCCTGTGAAAGCAATTTTTTCCAATATGATTGGTTCTATCAATTTTATCCAGCTACATCATTGGCCAGTGGCTGAGTTGATTTTAATTGCTGCCTCTGGATTGGAGCATCAGTGTCACAACATCCTGAGTGGTCAGAAGAGGCAACTGTTTATTAGTTTATTAGAAGTTTCTTAGTAAAGCACACTCCCATAATTTGGGTGAACTTACCTTACATCAAGTGTGTGTTAGTACCATAAGGCTATGAGTCTGACAGTAGAGGCTGGTCGGTTAGGCATGGAAAAACTGTGACTCTTGGTGAAAAGTAGTTGCCTTTTTCGAATAACTGTGGTGGAAGTATAAGAGAGAGATCAACAACAATGAGTGACACAGTGCCTGCATCCAGTGAAGATCTTCTGACCTACTAAACTAATTTAGTGCCCAAATTTACATTCGGACACTTAGCAGCCATTTCTATCCAGAGCAACTTACTCGGATTTCATTTTTACAAAGGGCCTGTATGTTCAGGTGAATATTTTATTTAAGCAATTTAGGCAAGGGAACGGCAACTGTGCTTCACCTGGGAATCAGGCCTGCAAACCCCCCCCCCCTCCCCTAACCATTATACAGCAGTATTTAGCCTAAGGTCTCAATCGTTTCTCTCTCTCTCTCTCTCTCGCTCTCTCTCTCTGCGAAAACAGTACCTGTCTCATCTGTCATTCTGTCCCTGTCACCTCCTGGGAAAATGACTTCTTTTGAAATACTTTTTTTTTTTTTAACCCTTTAGACTCCAGAATTATTCCTAGTTGCATCTGACAATTTTAAAAGAAAAGTCTATTTTTACTATTTGCAAAAAAAAAAAAAAATAGCCAGCCCCCTTTAAAAAAAAACAAAAAAAAACCACATAATTTGCACAGTGAAGTGACCCAAGTAGAGTGTGTGAGGTTCAAACGGGCCTCTCGTCTAGAGGCTCGCTTTACAAATTATGCAAACGTGGGAACTGGGAAAAAAAAAAACTAGCCACACCAGGTATTTCCATTCATCGCACCATTTTCAAAGATCTTTTTTTTATTTTATTTATTTTTAAGCCGTGTTGAATCCCGCTTGGATCAAGGTGATGGTTTTTGAATCCCACTTGGATCAAGGTGATGGGTTTTGAATCCCACTTGGATCAAGGTGATGGTTTTTGTTTCTTCACGTCTCAATCTTAAATAGAGAATGTGTCCTGTTAGCCAAATAGTCATATATTGTGTTTAGATAATAGTATTCACTGTAGCCTGGAGACAATCATGCTGCAAAAAAAAACCAAATAAATAAAAGTGTGCGCACACAGATTCACTAATCTTCAATACACACTTGAATTTCTCATCATCATATGTTATATCAACCAGTCGTACCAACCTCACAGACTACCAGCTGTCATATATGAAACATATGCCTCTCGTCCATTTAGAGCTAGCTCTTTTCTGTAGTACTGTGTGCCCCCTTAACTGAATTCACAATACACGCAGGTATCCAGCTATTTTGATTATGAGTAAACAGCTGTCTAATGAGGCAATCTAACAACAAATTATTTCTAATTAATACAGCCTTGTTGAATATATTCAAGGAGGAGAAATAAAAAAGATGTTGAATTAATCGGCAAAAACACATTTCGTTGAAACATACTTCTCTCACAAAAAATGTACACCTGATGAAAAGCAAAGATGCCAAAAGAAGATAGTGCTGTCAAGCCTAACAACACTGTAATGTAGGATTATGCCGTTTCTATCTTATGGTTCAGTACAGTGAAAATATTGTTGTGTGCATATTTTTAATTTAGCTGTTCTTCAGCTCCGAGGTTTTGACTGTGTCACTGCCCCATTACAGAGAACAGAAATGTGATGTTCTGAAATTTGACTCCAAAGTGTTTCCGAGACCAGCCTGTGTTATCATTGACCTTGCAGAGGGGATTAGAGTTCACTTAAAGAACACCCTACCCATAAGCCACCAAAACCGCAGTGCAACATTGTAGGACACAGAGAGGATTCTGCGGTTCTTTTGTGAGGTCATCAAGGGACTAACAAACAGCGAGTTTTGTCAAAGTACAAGAGAGGAGCCGTTTGTTGTCGGTTTAGTGATTGACAGTAATTTCTGCCCTCATAAGTTTCTTACTGTGTAAATTACATTACATTACATTACAGGCATTTGGCAGACGCTCTTATCCAGAGCGACGTACAACAAAGCAGGCCCAGCTAATTGATATCCATAAGACCCGTGTCTGTATGTGGGCTAACTCTGTATAGCAGGAGGCCCAGCAGATTGATATCCATAAGACCCGTGTCTGTATGTGGGCTATTCTGGACCACTCCATTCTCTCTCTGTTCAATGAGTTTGATATTCTGCCCTCCAATATGCATATTATGATTTCTAAAGTTAAGCTTAACAGGACAAATCCTTCTTTTGTTCCATAATCTGCTGTCAGTTTGCTTAAGTTACGCCGGCGATAGGTTTCCCAGTCTTGTCACACCTATTTGCTGGCTCTGCAATACACCAGTGTTTTTGTATAATGTATTGAAACTTTTTTTTTACCTCGTTGATTTTATGTTGTTGTTTTTTTTTTTCTTCTATTGTGTACTGGTCTTAACTTGTCTGTGGATCATCTTTGTTGCATGTGTATCCTGGCTGTGCAACAAATTTCCCACTTAGGACAATAATGTTGACTGATTGACAGATTGACACAGAAGCCAGACTCCGGGCCAACCCGGAAGGCAGACTTTGAAGCAAACTTGCTGTTGATTTTAGCACACGGCTGAATGTTTGGGGGGTGTGGTTTAAGGGACCATACGCCTGCACTTTCCTTTAACAGGCCTGTAATACTGGCTTTCTCGAGAGAGGACTTTGCACCTGTTCAGTGTTATGATTGAGCCATACATTCTTTGATCTTACCACGGTTTAGACAAATAGAACAGATTGTTTGAAAGTGCCAGCTAATTACTATATTATTATTATTATTATTATTGTTATTCTTTTTGTTAATAATACTATTAATAATACACTTTGTACTGCATAGTCAGATGATGTATTATAATTATTTGTGTAATACCTCACAATAATACATGTACATATAATATATCTATGTGCATGTATATGCTTGCATGTGTTCTGTGTTTGTCTAATTTTGCTCCTGTGTCTGCATGTTTGTGTGAGTGCTTCTGTTGTGTGTGTGTGTGCATGCATGTGTGTGTGTGTGTGTGTATATGTATGTGTGTGTGTGTGTGCGTGTGTGTGTATATGTGTGTGTCTGTGTGTGCATTGTAAAGTTTACTTTAACACTATGCTGTTATCACAAAGTAGTGTAAATACAGGCAATGCTGTTCTGATTACCTGAGTGGGTGGAGCTTATTTATTTTGTTGCAATTTTTCAAATTCTTTAAAAAGAAAATAGTGGTTTTAGAGAGAGAGATGTGTGTGTGTGTATGTATGTGTATATATATTTGCATATTACATTATTCTTTTACTGTTTGTTCTCTGGTGTTTCACATGTTCCTTGGCATGCTTTGGCAATATAAACATGAGTTTTGTCATGCCAATAAAGCACTTTGAATTTGAATTTGAGAGTGAGAGAGCGTGAAAGCGAGAGAGAATGACAGAGAGAGAGAGAGGGAAGGAGGAAGAGAGAGAGTAAGAGACAGAGAGAGAGAGGGTCCAGTTCTGTCACACTACCTATGGCTGAATGCTTTTTGAAGCATTTCCAATAAGTCTGTCATCCTGTCCTGTGATGATAGATTTAGTCTCAGCGCTGTACGGTCCTATCCTGTGACTGAAATATTTTGGGAAGCGTTTCTATTGCCGTTGCGAAACACCAAGTTGCTAATTCAAAAGGAATGCCCATAGCCCAACCGCTTTGGAAGTAATATTTTCATAAAAACTGCCAGATAGTTCTGCAGATAAATGTGATTTATTATATTTTCCATAACATATAAATTTAATGAGCTGCTACTATGTCACAGACTGGCTAAACTGGGTTTGTTTAAGTCACAGAATCACTGCAAAGCCGTTGCCTTGTCAGAAAGCCGAGGGGTAGCAAGTAAAGGGCTCTCTGGGAAAATATAAAGCTTTCTAATTTACCATCTTATCCTTCTTTTGCATAACATAATATTATGTCATCCCAGTTTTTTGCATTTTAGAACAGTATCACAACAAGTGTCTGGATCAATGCACTTGCCTACTATTGCATATACAAGTTGTACGCATCTTGTATACTTAATAGTAGACAACTGGGATGATTCGGACACGGCCACAGTATCCAGCAGCTTTCCATCAAGGGTTTGTGACAATAGAGCATAGACTCGTGGGTAATGTAGTTTCACCCAAATTCTAATCACGGTATTAACTGAATTGAGAGTCAGTGCCCATTTCATTTCAGTCAGTTTCGTGAAAATGCATTCAAATTCAACGTAATCGTCAAAAAACATGAAATGTTATTAATGGAATAAATGTTAATTCCAATTAATTAATTAATTAATCAATTAATGTTTCAGTTCATTACCTACACCATCTGAAATCGTCGAAGTGGAACCCTGGCATGGCGATTGTAACGGCTTTTTTTTAAATGGCTGCTCCTGCCCCCGTACAGGAGACCGTTAGGCCGTGGTTTTCCCCTGGTCTAACAGGCGTGTGTTTGTTCTGCGCGGGCGGCGGGCGAAGCCGGTTCTCTCTTTCCGACGGGAGAGCGTAACGGGAGAGCGTAACCGCAGAGCGGCGGAGTCTGCTGCTCCGCTGTTTGCCCTCCGTATTGCCGTCTGATGACGGGCATCACTCCTCGCCCGTCACACAGCCACGGCTTATCGGACAAAGCGCTCGTCATTTTAGTTCTTAGTTATCTCTAAAAGAGGTTAAGTCCAAAAATAAACAGGGGTGGATACAAGGCAGGTGAGATCTGCTTTTATCGGCTGAGTGGATAACTATGTGTGTAATGGTAATTGGAGGGGGAGGGGGGTACATTTATTGTAGTAATGGGGGGGGGGTATGTGCATTGTTGTAAAGGGGCAGTGGGGGTACATGCATTGCTGTAATGAGGGGGTGGGGGTAAATGCATTGTGATAATGGGGGGGAGTATGTGCATTGTTGTAAAGGGGCAGTGGGGGTACATGCATTGCTGTAATGAGGGGGTGGGGGTAAATGCATCGTGGTAATGGGGGTGGGGGTACATGCATTGCTGTAATGAGGGGGTGGGGGTAAATGCATTGTGATAATGGGGGGTGGGGGTAAAGGCATTGCTATTATGGGGGGGGGGGGGTAAATTCATCGTGGCTATGGGGGGTGGGGGTAAAGGCATTGCGATAATGGTGGGGTGGGGGGGGGTGGGGGGGGGACAAGGGGGTGGGGAGACGGATTTACATGCAAATGTTTCAGCCCTGCGGGCGTGGTAGCGCCGTGGTTGCGCAAACGCGTACGGGACGTAGCGCTAACAAAGACGCCGGCGTCAGCGCTGCTGGCGGTCGGGCCGTGTCGCGGCCCGCCCGGCCGCATTCCTTAACCCGCCGCTCTGAATGCAGCCCGCCCGGTTCAGCCCGGCGTGTTCTGCCGAAAACACGCACACACAGCCGTTTAATGGCGAGAATGCGCCTTCCAGCCCGTTCAGCCCAAGAGCACTCCCAACGCTCTACATTCTAACATTCTACATTCTATTCTCCTTTCCACCCATACTCACCTGTTAATGTATGTATATATATAAATTATATATATATATATATATATATATATACAACTGTAATTATAGCACCATAACTGTAGAACAAGGCTGCTCAACTCCAGGTCCAGCGGGCCATGATGTCTGTAGGTATGTGCTCCTGCCATGTACCACACCACCAGATTTCACTAATGAGCTCACTTCCTGGACCAAGGAGGTAAAGTAATTAGTGGAATCCGGTGGTGTAGTACATGGCAGGAGCCAGTACCTTCAGACATCGCTGGACCTGGAGTCCAGTAGCATTGCTGCGTCACTTGGAATGTAGATTCAATTTATCTTAAAGCCAAAGGAAACCTAATCTTAAATCTTGTTATTTTTCACGTCATACTAGAGGTGTGTGTGTTCTACCAACCGTGTATGACACACAACCGACACAACCCTGTCTCTGATCGGAGTCCGGTTTGTGGCCGTTCCGTCAGTATACAAATATGGGCTAACGATGTCATGCGTAAACAAACTCGCGTGGCTGTGGTTGCTAGGTTGCGCACCGCACTTCTCTGCTGCTGGGTGTAGCTAGTTGCCGTGGCGGAAAGTTTTGCCGGTAATTTTTCCATTGTCAGGCCGCATTTGTTGTTTCGAGCCCGATCAACCACGAGATGATGTCACGTGGAAGATGCTTCGGCAGATTTGGCACCGGTTGGGGAATGTTAGGCTTAAGGTGGCCATTGTAAATAAGAATTTGTTCTTAACGACTTGCCTGGTGAAATAAAGGTGAAAGAAAATATAATAATAATTTGCCTGGCAAAGTGTATGTTGCTGCTATTGTTGTTTCTATTACAGAATATAGCGAGTCAAACTAAGACACGTCTAGCTAGCATAGCGATGCATCAAACTTCTTGTGTCTTGTTTTTCAGGAATTTTTTCTTTTTTTAAAAACAAAAAATAAGGTTTGGGAGAATACATTGCATATTTGGATATCTTCTAATGTCGTCTGAGAGTCAAGTTGTCAGAAACTGCCTGCTGGTTGGCTGAAGGAAAGACAAAAAAAAGGATTTTAACCAGGAACTCATGCTGAGTTGTGAATGACTTTGACTTGGGGTAACGCCAGGACTGTCAGTCCCCTCAGAGATGTGTATCATTGCAAATTCATGGTCATTTTGGTTAACCTTAGCTTTAAATGACTTTTTCTCATGAACTTTACCAATCCCATTAAATATTTTATAAACCTTAATAAACCACCCCCCGCCCCACCCCCGCCTTCCTGGTTGTTTATCTAGATAGATAGTTGAGCTGATTGATCTTCAAAAGGATCAAAGGAGGAAAAAATGCTGCAGAAAGTGCTCCTGTAGCATGACGTATCTGAGATGCTATCATATTTCAGCCATGCAGGGGAATGTTAGGCTCTGCACGGGCTGAAATTTCTGTTGCCCTGAGGCTTGCTTAGGCATTAAATTACTTTAAAATGATTTTCGTTTTAAAATCTATTTTTGAAATTATATAGCAAAATAACTAAGATACACAGTTAAGATGAATGACGTGGGGCCATGATGGCGGCTTTGCTGTGATCCTTCCAACCTTGACAGAAAGGAAGCAGAGAGGTGTATAATGTGAAGGACCCACTATTTATTTATTTTCCCCCATTTTAAATATCAAGTGCGTTTTGCACTTGAAATGGTCCCTTCTGAAAAATAAGCCTGAATGTGTCTTAAGTCTGTCTGAAGTCTCCACACCCTTATGCCTCGCACCCGTCTCTGTCTTATTGTCCTGCCCATCCTCCCACACAGACTGAAGACTCCCCTCTTTAGATTGCACCATCTCTTCCCTGACCTCCTTTAGATAGGCTTTCTTTTTCCTCCATTTTGTTAGATATATCTGTGTAAATATAGGTTATCTGTCTAGTGGTGCTTTATTTAATTATAATGCAAATCCTTGTTTGTTAGTTTAAGATCACACTAATTGATTAATAATGGAAATATGTGCCTTGGTGGTTCAGTATTTTTCTTGTCCTGAGAGTAACACTGATGTTCTCCACTACACTTACGTTACCCTGGATAACAGCGTACGTGTAGTGAAAGTAATGCAATGTAACGTTTAATGAGCATCTACATTTACACTTACAATCGGGCATTTCAGAGATGCTGTTACCCGGAGTGGCTCACAAAACTCTATGCATTCGGGCTAGGCAATGAGTAGAGATGACGTGGACCCATCACATTGTCTCACAGCCAATAGGAGCAGGCAGTACATAGACAAGCAGTGATCAGAGTCACAGCCAATAGGAGCAAGCAATACATAGACCAACAGTGATCAGAGTCACAGCCAATCGGAGCAGGCAGTACATTGCCCAACGGTGATCACAGTCACAGTGAATAGAAGCAGGCAGTACATTGCCCAGCAGTGATCCGAGTCACAGCCAATAGGATCAGTCAGTACATAGACCAACGGTGATCAGAGTCACAGCCAATAGGAGCAGGCAGTACAATACAGTAGTAGTGTACAGTAGTGTTCACTGTGTGAACTAAACTGTGTTCTTGGCTAGAAACAGCTGTACAAAATAAGTATTGTACCTTACTGAACCTGTGTTTAGCAGTTGTCTATGACCATGAAATGCACTTTTTGCACGTCGCTTTGGATAAAAGCGTCTGCCAAATAAATGTAATGTAATGTAATGTAATGTACATTGACCAGAAGTGATAAGAGTCACAGCCAATATGAGCAGACAGTACATTGACCAACAGTGCTCCTCATATTAAGACTCATTATGTGGTGTGGCTCCCAGAACTTGAGCACGGAGCTCTAATTACCACCTGTATTGTGTCGTATCAATAGTACCTCCTAATATTACCAAGTCTTTTTCTTATCGCTGCTGACACTAATGAACCCCTTCTTAATATAGCCCTGCCTGAAATTGTTATTGTCCAAATGCGCACCTTTGAATGTTCACAGTTTAAATGACATTTTCCCAGTCTCTGTCCAGATCTGTAATCTATTTGAAGCCTTCTGAAAATATCTCGATAATTAATGTGACCCAACCACCCCCCCCCACTTAGGGTTTTATTGCCAAATGCAAATGTAACCATTTTGTCCACTGATGTCATAATAAAGGTTAGTGGTCTTAAGTAGATCCCTGGGGTCCCCCTGGGGTCAGTGTGTGGGCTATTTCGGCTCTTGCTTAGTTCGGTTAATGTGCTTCAGCGCTTTATTTATGATGCATACATCACTGGCCGGTCGGGGTACGTTGCCGGTCAGGTCCGCTCATACGATTCAGGTGAATGTTGTCACTGTCTCCTGTACTGTAGGCTGGTCTGGATAAGAGTCTGACCAATGAAAGTACGCAAATGAAAGTAAAACTCTTGTATGCAATATTGACTTGACCTAGCTGCTTATGAAAAGGCGAAAAACTCTTGTCGGGCATATTGTTTTTGGATTGTCACTTTTGAGAAGCAGGCGACACAATTTGATCTGGCAAACTCTCTCTGTGTGACTACAGGAATGTTACCTGTTTTTTCTTCTCCCCCTGCTAACACCAAATGAATACTTTTGGGGCAATTAGGGTCACACCAGAGGTCTCTCAAATGTATGTGATGCCTTAGAACAGGGCTGCCCAACCCTGTTCCTGTCCGTCTACCGTCCTGTAGGTTTTAATTCCAACCCTAACAAAGCACACCTCATTGAACAGATAATGATCTCACTGAGCTGCTGATTAGTCGAGTCAGGTTTGCCAAATTAGGGTTGAAAGGAAAACCCGCAGGCCGGTAGATCTCCGGAACGAGGTTTGGGCAGCCCTGCCCTAGAATTTTCTCCCTTTAAAGTTTTATTACTTTACTGCTAGTCGGGGCTAGGGAAACACTGCACGGCTGAAGGATGCTGCACATGAATTTTCCTTGTGATCCTGACGTTTGGATGCGATCTGTGATGTTCAATTGAAAGCACTGAGTGAGGATCTTAATGTCTGTTGGATAAGTGAGGGGTTTTAACAGGAACGGTTGATGCACTTGGGTTCGGTATTCAGAGTGCCATGTCAGGATGCGTGCGTGGGTTAGGACCCAAATGCGGAGGGGGAGAAACTCAAACTCCAAAATGGGATGAACAAAAGACTTTACTAACACAGGACAAAAAGGGAACAAAAAGCCTCGCAGGGCAACTCTTCAGAAACACAGGGAAACCAAAAGTCCAAAAACACGTGGAAAACAGAACATGGCAGGAACACATGGGGCAGGAACCAGATCAGGAGTATACGCGACAAACACAACCAACAAGGATCCAGCACCTGAGTCCAGGAGACGGGAACTTAAATAGACAGACACTGACGAGACACAGGAGGGCACCATGAACAATCAGGCCACGGAAAGGGAAGGGAAAACGAGACAGCCAGAAAACAACGATTAGACAATTGAAAACAATCATACAATTAAACAGGGGGGAGCAGGACACAAAACAGAAGTGCCGCCCTCTGGCGGCCCAACAAGGGAAACACAGACAGGAAAACACAGAACCATGACATGCCAGATGTTAAACAAGGGTGTTCACTGGTTAAAACCATTGGATTCAGAAATTAAACGCATTTCCTATGATCCTCACCTCCTCGACCACATGTACGTGATCCTTTTCACTGTTTTTCTTTTGTGTTCTGTGTCCTGTTCATCAGAATAGGATATTTCTCAGCTTGTGTCCTCTGTAATGTACATGCACAGTATGTGCACGGTCTCGCAACATCTGTGGGGGTTATGGGTACCTGCACTGTTACAGTTGTTTTGGTGGAATTAGCTTTTCATGTGTCTATAGGCTTCAACATCAGTTCAGCAGGACGGCAAAATGTGTGTGTGTGTGTGTGCGTGTGTGTGTGTGCTTGTGTGTGTCTGTGTGCATGTGTATGTGCGTATGTGCATGTGTGTGTCTGTGTCCATGTGTGTGCATGTAGGTGTGCGAGTGTGCGTGTGCGTGTGTGTGCGTGTGCGTGTGTGCTTGTGTGTGTCTGTGTGCATGTGTATATGCGTATGTGCATGTGTGTGTCTGTGTCCATGTGTGTGCATGTAGGTGTGTGCACATGCGAGTGTAAGTGTGTGTGTGTGTATGTGAGTGTGTATGTGTGCATGTAGGAGTGTGCAAGTGCGAGAGTGTGTGTGTGTGTGTGTGTGCATGAAGGTGTGTGCACATGCGAGTGTGTTTGTGTGTGTGTGTGTGTGTATGTGTGTGCTGTAAAGCCCTTGGGCATTTTGTCGCAGTGGTTTGGTTTGTATCAGGCCTGATTAAAGCACAGTGTGGTTCTGAACCTCAAAGCCTCAGACACAAAATTTAAACAACTGTCTCTTGTGCAAACATAACCACGCCCTCTTCTCTTCTCCTCTTCTCTGTGTGTGTGCATGTGTGTTTGTGTGTGCCTGTGTGCAAGTGTATGTGTGTTTGTGTGTACATGCATGCATGTATTCTTCTTTAAAACATGAGGGAGGGTGGTCAGGTCAAGATGTTTTCCAGTTTGTTTGTTTGTTTGTTTTTTTTGCACAGGAGCAATGGCAAGTTTCTAAGTGCTTCAGCGGCAGGTACAATTGCAGCCTTCTATGCAAATGGAGTAAAGTGTGCAGATTCAGGCCTGTGGGGGTTTTTGGCGCGGTCCTGCCTCCGGTGCACACGGTGCTTCTCCTCAGATCACACAGAGCTCCTTTTGTTCGAGGGAAGCCGCGATCGCTGCCAACAAACGCAGCAGAAGACAGGAGAACGCACGCAGCGGGCGCTGAGGGGTGGGGCTGCTCAAAGGGGGCTGGGCGGGGTGGGGTGGGGTGGGGTGGGGTTTGTGGGTAGGTGGGGGGCCAAATCTGCTCTGCTGGGGGTTATGAACTTTGACCCTCACTGGCCACTCTACTGCATTAACCCTTCTGATGAGTAGTTCTTTTTTTCTTTCAAAATTCAGTGTTCTGGAACTCCGTTGCTTTTTCAGTTACCAGCAGTGATTGTGACATCAGCATTAGAATGTTCAGTTAAGAACATTCCAGTCGCACATTTGTGACCTCACACCATAAAGGGCTAGAGACACGGTTAGCCTGCTGTGCTAAAAACCAAGGGCTTCTGCAGCTGGGGGAGCTAATCGTGCCCCAGGGGCTAACGTCCCGTTCTGTAGCAGCAGGTGCTCGCATGCTAACTCACAGCTCTGCACACGTAACGTGACTTTTAAATGTCCGGGGTCAAGCAGAACCACCTGTGCTCATGCTGTAGGTACTGAGGTGATTTATGAGATATAAAAGAAGCTTGGCTTTCTCTCTGAAAGAGTAACAGTGTTTTTCGGGTTTCCTCAGTTCTCTGGCAGGGCGTGGCTCCAAAGTCGGAGTGTTTTTGATTTTCACTCTGAGACACAGAGATGCACATTATTACAGAGAGAGAGAGAGGGGGGGGGGAGAGGGTGGAGAGAGAGAGAGGGATGGGGAAAGGGAGTGAGAGAGGGAGAGGGGGGAGAGAGCAAGTGGGGAGAGAGAGACAGGAGAGAGAGAGAGAGAGAGGGAGAGGGTGGAGAGAGAGGGAGAGAGAACCTGGGTGTGTGTATATGTGTCTCTCTATACTTGCATATGTATATGGGTGATTGCATATGTGTACTCTTCTTTCCCTTCTGGTTGTAGGGGTCTGTTTGGCATTTTGTAGATCCCATTGCTTTTGCAACACAAATTTACTTGTCATGCAAATAAAGCACATTTGAATTGAATTTGAGAAAGAGAAAGAAAGGGGAGCTAAAAGTAGTTTTTCTAAAATGTCACTCAGCTGACCCCCTACGCCCCTTAAGGAGTAAACACCCCAAAGAACAAACAGAAACGACAGGCTTCGCTGAATTGACAGGAGACCATTCAGTTCAGTCCAGTGGCTGCACTGATGGGAGCTTCTGTAAGTGGTGTAGGGGGGGGTAAGGTGCATGACATCATCAGATCAATGCGTGCAAAACAAGTACCAAATGAAATTTGGCAGAAAAAGAGCCGAAATTCCTCACACTGGGGTGTGGAGTGAGGCAGGGGTGCAGTTTCGGGCCATATTGTGCAGTATCCTGCATGCAGGATCACACAGGAATGCTCTAACAATGTGTTACAGAATTAGACCCATATCCAGCTCTCATTCTCATCCAATAAAGGAGCATTACGTTCAAATAAAAAAATGTAACGGTCAGAACCGGACAACAAGCGATGGCTTAGCTCTTTATATATCATGCACAAAAAATAAGCCCAATTTACTGTTGGTCCTGCTTCTCAACTGCCAACTGTCAAAAAGATTTTGACTATTGTTAAAAAAAACCACAGAAGAAATGCAGCCTTAAAATAGGAAGACAAGGAGGTGTAGTATATCTAATGTATGAAATGTGGTTGTGTGATTGTGTTACCTGTTACTGGTGCTGCTTTGTGGTTGCCACCTTTGCTTAGGCAATCGTGTATAATGACCTGCCAATATACCATCAGATTTAATCTGAGAGAGAGAGACAGAAGCAGAGAGAGAGAGGGAGGACGGGAAGAAGAAATAATGGATGGGGAGGGGGGAAAAGTGAGGGGAGAGAGGAAGATGGAGAGAGTGAGGGGGGCGAGGGAAAGAGTGAGAGGAGTGGGAGAGAGGGAGAGGGAGTGGGAGAGAGTGAGAGGAGAGAGGGAGTGGGAGAGAGGGAGAGGGAAAGAGAGAGAGTGGGAGAGAGGGAACGAGGGAGTGTGAGATAAGGTGTATGACGGAAGGACGGATGTTCTGCTCAAGTTCCAAAATCAACACATTTATGAGGAGGCTGCAGTATTACTGTTTCAGCTTGTTACCTCGGTTACATTCCTGCTGTTGAGTGCTCTGTGATCTCAGCGTGGGGAAGGAGAGCACTGGGGCTCTGCCAGTTAAGATGTTCTCTTCAGATTACTGGAGTTAAACCTGCAGACCCTGCGGCCCTCCAGGACTGGGGTTAAACCTGCAGACCCTGTGGCCCTCCAGGACTGGAGTTAAACCTGCAGACCCTGTGGCCCTCCAGGACTGCAGTTAAACCTGCAGACGCTGTGGCCCTCCAGGACTGGAGTTAAACCTGCAGACCCTGCGGCCCTCCAGGACTGGAGTTAAACCTGCAAACCCTGTGGCCCTCCAGGACTGGAGTTAAACCTGCAAACCCTGTGGCCCTCCAGGACTGGAGTTAAACCTGCAGACACATCGCCCCCTTCAGGACTGGAGTTAAACCTGCAGACACAGCGCCCCCTTCAGGACAGGAGTTAAACCTGCAGACACAGCACCCCCTCCTGGACTAGAGTTAAACCTGGAAGCATCTGTAGGGTTTGGCGTCCCTGTCTTACATCCCTAGTATGAAAGTGTAAAATGGGAGGCTGTTGAAGGGTTTCATTGGTACAACCCTCCCTCATGCTTTTTGATTAATGGGGCATTCAATTTCTGCTCCAGGAGAAAAATCTGGAAAAGGGGCATACTGGAGGCTGTTACAGCCATGCCAGTACCAGCTGGTTTGAGCTGGTTTGAGCTGGCTTGTTCTTTCGCCGTTCTCTGGCATTGCTCCGTGTTTATCTGTAATATTTGCTGTGTGTGCGGTAAGTGCTTGACGTGTTTTGATACTGTAAGCGGTTAGCGGTTGGCGTTGTCATGGCGTTTTTAGCTCCTTTGAAGAGGGGGCTTGCCAATGCCTGTCAGTTATTTTTATTCCCTCTTTTGCTTTTCTCCCTAATTGGCAATGTGTCTTACATTCACATTCATTTGCTGCTGATGATGATGACTATTTCTCAAACCACCTGTACATAAATTCCATGCTCATATCTGACATAGGCAGTTCAGTCACTGAAAAGCTGCTGTTTAAATTTGACTGTTTAATCTGATAAGTGCATCTGATGCTGATTCATTTTGCTGACTCACTGTATTCTCTCCTGTTGCGAATTCATAAAAGCCAGAGGGGGAAGACCTTTAAGCCCCTTAGGCTAACACACACGCACGCACACACACCAGAGACGTGGGAATTGCTATTGACAGGAGGCAGGAGCAGGCTGCAGTTTCCAGACTGGCCAGCGGTGTCACTGTTGTGCAGAGAGGCGTATTAATTTCTCACCTCTTTCTTCACGTTTCCTCTTCATTACGCGAGTCGCACGTTTTTTTTCTTTCTCTTTTTTTTTGGAACATCTTTGTGTGTTTTTGCACCGTGGTTGCAGAACAAATTTCACATCTGGGACCAGGAAGTTGATTCATTTTTTTAAAATCTATGGTTGGTTGATTGATTGGCTGAGTGATTGACTGATTGGTTGATTGATTCATTGATTGGTCGATTGATTAATTGGCTGATTGATTTTTTGATGGAAGACCAGCATCTTCCAGCCCAGCTCCCCGGGGACCTGGAATATCACGTCCAGATTGCTGCTGGTGTCATACTTTCCGCGGGGATTGGCGCCGGTGTTCTCCCGGTTTTCTCGTATGATGACAGACAGACAGACAAACAGAGAGGCAGACCGTGTGACTAAGTCCTCCCTCCCCCGGGCGACGCCACAACCAGTTAGTCGTCCTCCCGCGGCACTTCCGCGCACCGCTGGCAACGGAGCAGTCTGGATGCAGCGGCAGCCTGTCAAACACACGCCGCTAAGGAAATATATTTAAATTAGCCAATAACGCGGAACAAATAAACGACACAGATTCCGAATGCCAGCCAGGGCGAATGTGGGTGGATTCATTTCATCGACGGGGCGGAGTTGGGTGTAAAGGACGTGCGGGGGCGAGCTTTGCGTCTCTGCTGGATACCCACGGCGCCTGCGCTTTCTCCCGCCTCGTGGCTAATGCTGGGCTGGCCCGAGGCTCGGCTGGGGCTGGATGGACCTTGCTGGGAGAACAGGCTGCTATTCCTGCTGGCAGTGGCCTTGTTAGGGCAGTAGGGGGCATACACGCGCACACACACGTACACACATGTGCAAGCATGCATGCGCACGTGGACACACACAAACACACACACACACGTGCAAGCGTGCATGCACACGTGCACACACACAAGCATACATACACACATGTACGCATTCATGCACACACACGTTTACACATGTTTACTATGTGTACTATGCATAAAATGGGCTGTAATTCCTACATGGATTACTGGATAGGGGTGTTATACCATTAAATTAAAGCTGACAGTCTGCGCTTTAACCTCATATTTATTGTTTCATTTCCCATTCAATGTGCTGGCGTACAGACTGAGAACTGCAAAAATTGTGTTGCTGTCCAAATACAGTGCGGTCTGCACTGTTCATATACATATAAAACCTGTTTTTGAAACACTAGCTCATACATGGTCAGTATTGCCACTTTCAGATACTGCAATCAGTGCATATGTATATTTTCTAAAATATACTGCTGTGAAAATATTTTTTTCTGATGTTTAAAATTCAGCGCAGTTTCCTGACCTGTTCAGCAACCGGTGCTTCCCTTATCTCAGCCTTTCACTTCCCCCTGTTTTAATAATGAAATGAGCTTGAGTGAGCTGTGAGGACCCATCGTGTGTGTGCGTGTTCCCTGTTACCTGCAGGAGCTGTTATTGCTGCTCTTATTATTAACGCAGAGCTAGCTGAGGGTGAGGCCATGCCGGAAAAATGCCTCCCCATGAGATAGAATATGACAACGAACCGTCCCGTCTAAATTCTTTGGCTGTGGTGTCGGTTGCTTTGGCGCCCGGTTGCCCAATAAAAACACAGCCTCCCTACAAGCCGCCGCCTGTATGGAGATTTTTTTTATTTTTTTTTAATCCCGGGGGCAAACTGACAGAATGAAGGTATCTGTCCTAACCTGCGTGGCAGGTATTCAACCACCACGCCAGAGGTAACGTTGCGTCCTGCTCCCGTATCGAAACCCACGAGTCCCTGGTGGTTCAGGGGCCAGGGTGAAAGGGCAAAGGTCAAGGTTGTCTGTAGCATTGCATTTCAGCGGCCCAAACCCCGAAAGGGTGTCGTTCTATTTTTGGGCGGGCATGTCCGTGGGCACCTCAAACGCTGTTTGCTTTGCTCGTGCACCTTTTGTTTTCGTGACAGAACAATGAAACACGAAGGTGAGTCATTCACCTGGAAATTCTGTCCTGCAGGTCTATTTTAAATTAATTAATTCATTGTCATCATAATAATGGTATTTATAATAATTATTGTAATAATAATAATAAATGGTGTGTATGACCTGTGATAGATTGGGGATCTGTCCAGGGCGTATTCCTGCCTCCCGCCCAATGCAGGCTGGGATAGGCTCCAGCACCCCCCACGACCCTGCCTTGGATAAGCGAGTTAGATAATGGATGGATGGATGGATGGATAATCATAATAACAAGAAACTGCAATCTGCTCTGGAGTTGCTTAAAGTGTATTTTCCTGCTTTAAACCTCTAAACTGCCAATGCCCCTGGTTGTTTGGCAGTCGGAGGGTTGCCGGTTTCATCCCCCACCCTGGGCATGTCGAAGTGTTCCTGAGCAAGACACCTAACCCCTAATTGCTCTGGTGAATGAGAGGCATCAATTGTAAAGCGCTTTGGATAAAAACGATATATAAATGCAGTCCATTTACCATTTACCATTGCCCCAAAAACAGCTATTGTAATTCTAGCAGGTCATAGTAAATTTCTGCATCTGAAATAGCACACAAACTGTATGGGCCAATCAAAAACATGTATAATGTGGCATGTATAATGGTAACCGTATGTTTTAAGAACTCCAGAAAGTGAACCACCCCTTTCATGTGCAGGTGGTGAGAAGACAGGTTTGTCCGTGTTTCTGTAGTAAATATTGGGACGTGTCAGATTTGTTCTTCTGCTGTGTCCTTGTGATGCCTGTCCTTTGCTGTGACTCTGGGGTATCAGATAACCGCTCTTTATGTGAATGTTGACTCTGGGCGACACCCTCCTGGATGACATGGTGTAGATTCGGCATGACCAGAACCGGGACAAACCGTCCGATTCTGGTTTCCTTCTCTGGAGTCACGGACAGCGATAAACTCACTGGGGTCCTGCAGTTTTTTCCCCCCGACAAGTTATCAAATTAAGAAAAAAAGAAAATATTATGGACTCAGCCCTTTGAGGAATAGGTTTTTCTAAAATGTTTTTTTTTTCTTATTCAAAATTGTAAGTGTTCTGCAACGCCATTCCTTTCAATCACCAGCAGTGATTGTTACATCAGCATTAGAATGCTCTTAACTGAATATTCTAATGCTGATATACTGCATATAAGGTGTAAGATCACAAATGTGTGATTAGAATGTTCTTTACTGAGTATTTGTGATCTTGCACCTCAAAGGGTTAAAGCAGGAAGACTGAAATCAGGTCCTCAAGGCCAGTAGTGCTACTGGTTTTCTTTTCTATCTGTTGGTTAATTGATCAATTAATGCTACTGATTGGCCAGAGATTTAACTCACCCGGTACTCCTGGATTAAATCAGTCCTGATGAGGGGGGAGGAATGAGAACCAGCAGCATTACTGGCCCTGAGGGCCACATTCGAACATACCTCTGGCTTCAGGCTTCTTGAAAACAGGAAAAATTAGGCCGAAGCTCTCTAAAGTGCTTGATGTGGAAACCGTAATGTCCACATTATTATAAAAATGATTTTCTCTTGAAACTGATCCTGGATCACAGACCGTGTTCCACTCAGAACGGACAGGGTTTTTATCGGGGAGAGTCCGAGCCCCTCTCTGGCCCAGGGTTCGAAGGCTGCCGCCCACAGTCATTTTCCTGTTCGCACAGTCGGCAGACTCCCATGTCAATAAAGCAGGCACCGCGGTCACTCTGCTTCAAAGGCTTTGGATTTTCTGAGTCACGGAAAAATAGGGGGTAGAAGAACAGAAAACAACTACTTATCCTGCGTCACGTTATGCACTACATTGCGCTTAAAGAGAAGCTCAATATTTCCCCCTGCTGTCGAAGGAAGGTACAGCACGTCCTGCAACCTATTTTTCGTCAAATCTATTTTTCTGTTTACAGAGGTCAGATGTGACTGTGGAAGACTGCTCTGGAAAGTAGGAAGTTTTTTCAGCATAAAAATGTCTCATCAGTCATATCAAGAAATAACAGGGACTTATTTGCAAATAAAAAATAATTTATGTGGATCAATTTATTAATATATAAACTTATTGAAAATATGCCAGTAATTGCCACTTTGGCATCAGTGGAAAATATCTGAATATAAACAATGGAAATGTATAAATAAGCAAACTGACAATATATTGGCAAGAACTGAATAATAATATTTTGATTGCACAAATATATATTGCAATATTTTTTCAGTGTTTATGGAATATTTATTTTAGTGTGTATTTATTTCATTTTAGCATTACAGATAAATATTACCAAAATATATTGGCTTTCTTTTTTTTGGTGTTTGAGATCTTTGTCCAGAGGAAAATACATGATGAGAGCTGGTCCTCTCTTTTCATTTCAGAAAGCTTTAGACTTCAATTTATTTGCCTTAATCAGAGTGACTTACGACAAGAACAATGCGCAGAACAGAAAACAAATGGAGAATTAATAAACTGTACTGTCCTATGTTCCGTGCATAGTTCCATATTACACGGGATTTATGCATGACTATTACAAATTATTACCGGTCTTATGGTTCGCTGCTCGTGTTTGTGATCTTTCTCTGAGTGTTATGTGCAGTGACGTCTGGAGAACTGGTCCAGGTGACGTGTTCATCCTCTGTTAACGTGGGATTTGTTTCAGGAATGTTTTGATGGTGTGTGCGGTACGGTATGTAACATTACATTACATTACATTATAGGCATTTAGCAGACGCTCTTATCCAGAGCGACTTACACAACTTTTACAAAGCATTTTTACATTGTATCCATTTATACAGCTGGATATATGCTGAAGCAATGCAGGTTAAGTACCTTGCTCAAGGGTACAACGGCAGTGTCCTTACCCGGGAATCGAACCTGCAACCTTTCGGTTACAAGTCTAGTTCCTTACCCACTGTGCTACACTCCGTCCTAACGAATGTAACGAATGCAATATACATGTAACTATGTAATTTAGCCACTATATAGACTGCAGTTAATTACCTCTTTTACGTTCTGTTATTAAATACTCTTATCTAAATACCTGTGTAATACATGTGTGTGAAAGAAGCAACTTTGATTTGAAACGCAAAATAATTATGTGTAAAACAGACAATGAAGTTTTATCTGATCTGATTTAATGTAATTAATGCATGTGGCCACTGGGAGGCGCGCTTCAACATACAGCTGAATTCGTAGCCTTTTGGGCAGGGTGGAGGAGGTTGGTTTTTTGGTGGTCACTGCTATGTCGCGTCCCCTTCCGAAAAATAGCTCTGGGATTTTTCACGCGTCCCTAACTGCGCGCGTAATTAGCGCGCTGGCAGGAAGTTCGACCTCGCGACCACACCCGCTGTTACATTTAGCGTCGTTCACGCTGTCCCCCGTGTTCACAGCGAGAGGAGAGAAAGAGAGAGAGAGAAAGTTTTTTTTTCTTGTATTAAACCCCAGAAATTCTGGATAATTTTATTTATTTAATCTGGTTGTCATTACTGAGATAACTGCAATACTCTGTTTTGCAAGCAGGACCTGGGCACACATTCATGTTAGCATTTCGGCTCTGTAGCACTGTTCTCAGTTTAGATATTCCTATGAAAAAACGAGCACTTCCATTGATTATATAGTCATTTCTAATGTTATTATTATTATTATTAGTATTATTAGTATTATAACAAGAATAATAATAATACTTGCTTTTAAATCATTTTTATTTATGGTTTTGTTTCTTAATATGCCTTGTAGGGTGGGGGCAGGGGGTTGAGGGTCGATACAGTAGGGGAAGGGTTGGGGATGGGGTGTTTTTGTGAAATATGTGTTGTATTTGCAAAATGCATTAAATACTTGTCCCAGAACAAAAATGCTTTGGAAGGCATGCTCCACACAAATGTGCACTATGTAGTATTTTCTAATGAATGGTTATTCATGTAATGGTGTGAGTTTACAGTGTAATAATTTTTAATAAGGAGTCTAGACCACACAACATAGCTCCATTGTCTTCACTTGAGCTGGATCTCAATCTCTGTCTACATATTTGTTACTATTGATTTCTAGTTGTTATCCTGTTGACACGCAGAGCAACGGTTATATTATTATGAAACGTGTCGGAGCCTAACAGGTGAAAAAAATATGGAAACTAGCCCAAAACTATTTTCAGCGTGGCATTTCTCTCCATTGTGTTCTGCGCTGACGTTCCGTGTTGACGGCTGGTAAGTCCATCTCGGCCGACGCCCAACTGGACATTTTAAAACAAACGATTCTTCTCTTTAACTAGAGCCAGAAGACTCGGGGGTCAAACGCTCCCTGGTTCTGTTTCAAGGCCCTGGAGTTTCCCACACCTAGGTGGGGGCTCGCACCTTTCTTTAACCTAATGTGGGTCATGTGACCTTCAACTCCCCCCCCCCCAGAGAGTTGTCCTGTTGGGGGAAGAGGCCTCTGGAGGACAAGAGGAGGTGGGGGGGGGGGGGGGGGTCACTGTGTTTGCAGCATGTAACAGCCGTTTTACAGTAACACTTTCACAAGTTTCCAAAATCCTGATACATGAGATTTTTCGTGAGCTGTGGACAAACTGTCGCCTGGCGGGGGGGGGGGGGGGGGGGGGGTCAGGAGGAGGAGATAGTAGAGACAGAGTCGAATTAATCGAGTAATGCTGCAATTTTGCCTCTTTTCGCTCTTAAAATGGCGATGAATCTCCCTGAAAACTCCGCTCAGCCATTTTCACTGCTGTGTGCTGTGAGGTATTGGGACTGAAGTGTGGACATCTGAGATAGGTCCTCAGAGTGCGAGGCTTTGGAGCTATGAACGTCCGCCAAAAAAAAACCCGCAAGCAACAGTTCTGTGGGCCTCGTTTGGCATTTGTTATGGTCTGTGGCACCCTTTAATTACACTGGGCTGGTCAGAAAAGGATGGGCTGCCCCTTTATCGCCGGATTCCTCCCAAGATTTCCCCCCATCGGGGGCTTTTTTCTCTCCACCCTTCGAGGGTTTTTCTCCACACTGAGGTTTTTTTTTTTGTTAACCCTCCTTCGCTTGCTTTTTGAGGGTGCAGGCCATGGTTTCTGCCTGGTGTGTGACAGCATTTCTGTCAAAAGCGGCCGTGCAAAAACTAACCTCTTTTGATTTGATCGTCTCTCGTTACGGATTGCGTTTTTTTTCTTTCCCTCCCAAACCGAGGTGATTTTGGGGGTAGGAGGGGGTTAAAAGCGTCCCGTGGCTGCGTGCCCTGCCCTCTGCCTTGATTCGGTTCCCGGAGAGGAAGCTGCCACGCCTCTTCCTCTCTGCCCGTTTGGACGAGAGGCGTTTGCGCCACGCCCGACGCTGGAGAACGCGAGAGCGTCCTTCTGGGGCTCCTCTCCGACGCCCGCCAGACGCCAGGGCTCCCCAGAGGCCAGGGCTCTTACGCGCGGGCGGGCGGTTGGGCGTGGTCGGGCACGTTGAGTCACAGGGGTACTGTGGGTTCCCCGTTTCCTCTCTCCTTTAATTACGTTTCAACTTGTCTTATTACTACTTGCGTTTACATTTTTATTTCTGTTTTTTGTGTTTTTGTTTCCCCTGTGGGGGTGGGAGGGGGTGAGGGTGGCGGGTGGGAGGGGTTGAGGGGGGAGGTAGAGTAGGAGAAGGGTTGGGGGGCGGGGGGGCGGGGGGGGGGGGGGGGGGGCAGTGTTATTGTGAAATATGTTGCTGTGTTTGCAAAATGCATCAAATACTTTTACCACAAAAAAACATATTTGGAAGGCATGCTCTGCACAAGTTTGCACTGCTCCCCCTGCTGGTTGGGCAGTGGAAGTGCAGCCAGTGACCATGGGGCACGAGGGGTGCTGCTTCATCTCCTCACTTCAGTGTGAGAATTAGGGCAGTTGGTGACGGGTAAGGGGGGGGCTGAACTTTGCACCAGTCAACGCGGTGCATTCCGGTGCTGTCCCAGAGCCTCTGGTCACACTGGCAGTGTCTTTCTGGGACGAGGACTGGAGGGATCAGTTCTCTGGGAATATGGAGAGAGAGAAAGAAAGATAGTGAGAGAGAGAGAGAAAGAGAGAGAGGGGAGGGGAGGTAGAACTTGCTGTGTCTGTGTGTCAGACCGAAGCCTCTCTCTGGCCAGCTGTGCGCTTCCTGTGTTCTGCGTTCCATGTTCCATGTTCCATGTTCCGCGTTCCCCGTTCCGTGTTCCTCTTCAGCGGTGAAAACAAGGAGGTTGCAGGTGACTGAGGCACTGTGGACGGCTGCAGGGATTTTGGGGGAGGGGGTAGGGAGCAGGGAGTGGTGTGTTGTTGCTACCCCTTCAGTTCAGTCAGCTCATGGAAATATTCTGTGGGATCCATTTAATTTCCTCTCATTTCCTGAGCTGGCTGACCTGAAATGGAACTTAATTGTAAACCCAGCGGAAGGGGGGGGGGGCATGCTCCCCCCCCCCCACCCTGAAACACAGGGCTAACCTCCACCCTGCGCTGTGCGCCTGCAGGAGCTTCGACCAGGTGAGCGTGCTGACGGAGTTCAGCGTGCAGAGTGAGCGCCTCTCTCCTGTGGACGTGGACTCGGCCTCCATGTACAGCCTGGACATGTCCCACCGCAGCGCCACCTCGCCCCGGTCCAGGAAGGTAGGCCACTGCCCCACCCGCCGCCAGCCCCCTGCTCCTCGCCACCCTCCCCCCCCACCCCCCCCAACCGCTGCCCGCTGCATAGCCCCGCCCACCCCCTGCCGCCTGACCCCCGCTCCCTGCCGCTGTGTGAGCCAGTGTGTAAGTTACTGTGTACGCCAGAGTGTGTACGTTACTGTGTAGGCCAGTGTGTAAGCTACTGTGTAGGCCAGTGTGTAAGTTGCTGTGTACGCCAGAGTGTGTACGTTACTGTGTAGGCCAGTGTGTACGTTACTGTGTAGGCCAGTGTCTACGTTACTGTGTACGCCAGAGTGTGTACGTTACTGTGTAAGCCAGTGTGTAAGTTACTGTGTGCGCCAGAGTGTGTACGTTACTGTGTAGGCCAGTGTGTAAGTTACTGTGTAGGCCAATGTGTAAGTTACTGTGTAGGCCAGTGTGTAAGTTACTGTGTACGCCAGAGTGTGTACGTTACTGTGTAGGCCAGTGTGTACGTTACTGTGTAAGCCAGTGTGTAAGTTACTGTGTACACCAGAGTGTGTACGTTACTGTGTAAGCCAGTGTGTAAGTTACTGTGTGCGCCAGAGTGTGTAAGCTACTGTGTAGGCCAGTGTGTACGTTACTGTGTAGGCCAGTGTGTAAGATACTGTGTAGGCCAGTGTGTAAGTTACTGTGTACGCCAGTGTGTGTAAGTTACTGTGTAAGCCAGCGTGTAATTTACTGTGTACGCCAGTGTGTGTAAGTTACTGTGTAGGCCAGTGTGTAATTTACTGTGTAGGCCAGTGTGTAAGTTACTCTGTAGGCCAGTGTGTAAGTTACTGTGTAGGCCAGTGTGTTATTTACTGTGTAGGCCAGTGCGTAAGTCAGTGCACTAAACCTTAAACCTTCAATCCTTAAACCTTAATTCAGAACACACTGATGTTGGCAGAAAAGACAAGGACGAGGATTCCTCATGAAACGTGAGAGAATGTTGCAGCGCAAAAGCTACGCAGTTTTCATGGAAGGGGAAGTGTGTCAAATGACTGTTATCGGAACAGAGTGAGGAGCTGGTCGAGCAGACCCGTCTCGTCTCTAACTCCAGAGCCAAGCTGTGGCATGTTGAGTCCCGGAGGCTAAGCCAGCTGTTAGCGCAGCTCTGAAACGGAACTAAATTTCTCCCGAAAAAAAAAACCTTCTGAGGTCGTCTTCTCGGCCTTCTTTACCCCGAACCGATCTCCGTTCGCGTGACATACGCTGCCTGTGCTGCATTTGGTTTGAGTTTTCCCGATTCGCAGTTGTAATCTCAGTTGAAACACAGGCGTTCATTGTTCTGTCGGCGGTCAGAAATGACCCATGTCGCTTGAAAAGGGCGGTTCCAGAAATATGCAAATGGGTGGCTGTCGGCGAAGGCCTGGTTTCAGTCAGACCTCATCCTCAGCTTTAACTCGTGGTTAAATGCAAATGATGCATCTTTATCTGCACGGGTAGAGTTTGCAGAGTTCAGATAATTCTGGAATAACTGCTCGCGCTTGCTGTTCCAGCTGCAGGTTGAAGTTAAGGGTAAATGTTGATTGACTGTGGGTCGCCGGAGGGGGGGAGGTAGGTACAGGAAAGAGGTAGTCCGTATTATGTATCGTGTCTGTCTGTGACATCATCAGGGCGAAGCCCAGGCACGGTGGCTCCGCCCACTTCTCTGGATTTTTTTTTTTTTTTTTTGTGGACAGAGGAAGTGACATCGTTCCTCAGATTGACAGATCAGGGGAACCTGCCCAACACGATTTCACTGTCACCCCTAGGGGCGGCGGTCAATCACCCAGGTTCGGCTGCTGTGATTCGCCGAGGGCTGCGGCGGCGTTTGATGAGTCGGATGGCGGGGAGCCGGTGGGCGGGGCTTGGTGGGGTGGAGGGGGCGGGGCCTCAGCTTGGCTGGTTGCCAGACCAGTTCCTGCTCAGACAACAGGGCTGACGCTACATTTTTTATGAGCTGTGAGGGAGAGTTCTGGTACGAAGTTGTTCATTTCATTTATAAATACATTTACGTTAGCATGGATAAAAACTGTTTTGTATTTGTATTGTATATTGTGTTATATCATAATGTCATAATAGCCTATTATCTGTATGCGTGTATGTGTGTATATGTGTGAGTGGGTACATACGTACACAGAAAGACCACATTTCCTGGTAAATTAACACCATCGCCCCTGGTAGATAAGCATCATATTCCTGGGTTGGATCACGTGTTGCACCGTAAGAGTCGCGTGTTGCACCATAACATGGGACAGGCTGAACAGTCAAAGGTGCGTCATGAGGCAGCTGGCTTTGTGAGGAGCTTGAATTTCTCTTTATTGATGGTGAAATAATATTTATCGCCTTCGCTGCGATGCCCGGAGGAAGACTGTTTTTGCTGCTACACGTGGGTACAAGCCTGCATTTGACAGTCCTTCAATATGATGGCCTACTTACTTGTTTTTACACGTGTGTTCCCCGCCCCCCCCCCCTTCCCCTTTGTGGATTTGCCAATTTAATAAAGGCTTTGTAATGGACACCTAATCTGAGAATAGGGCCTTGGAACTCCTCTCTCTGTTTTGCGTACGTCCCCAGGGAGACTCCCTCTATGCTGTAATTTAGGGTCACACCCCTGTGGCTCGATGCTCTCTGCTGCCTCCTCACTGTGAAGTTGATTGCTTGTTTGGTTGATTGATTGATCGATCGAATGATTGATTGGTTTGTCGGTTGGTTGATTTTAAAACAAACCATGCTGAGTAGGCAGGCTCTTGTGGGGTGTCATGAAGAGATTTAGCCAGAAGAGGGCAGCACACTCACGCGCTCACAGAGAAGCGGCACGCTAGCGTGCGCTCGCAGGTCCTGTGACACTGGCTTATGAATGTTTTATGTCAGTTTTCTTTTTGGTGAAAGAGACTGCGCTATACTTACTGACCTGGTCTTTTGTCTGGGGGGAAACCAGATCGCTTTAAGGTTAAAATCCTGCCATTCAGTCTGCGATATTACAGCCAGGGAAATGGCCCCGCTGTGATCCGATGTCCAGTCCACGGGGAAAAGGGTTAAGGGGGAAAGCCGACCACACCTGTGATTCAGAGGTCTCTGTACGTTTTCTCTCCTTCCCAATGACGCTAGACCAGCTAACCAGCCTGGCCCACGTCCACAGGGTGCTGTATTTGCTAATGAGAAGCCCTGTTGTTCACTGTAATGCTGTTGTAACTGCGGAACACTGAAATGCATGAATTGTTGCCATGATAACTATGAAACACTGAGACACATGAATTGCTGCCATGGTAACTATGGAACACTGAGACTCATGAATTGCTGCTATGGTAACTATGGAACACTGAGACATAGGAATTGCTGCCGTGGTAACTGTGGAACACTGAAACACATGAATAGATATTGTGATAACAGAGGAACACTGAAACATGAACAGCTGTTCTGTTAACCATTGAACTCTGAAAGACATGAATAGAGCTGTTGTGGTAACAGTTCATTAACCACGAGTCATCTATTTTTTAGCAGGAACAGGTCGAAATTTCTCAATAAACCTTTTTGCTATTGTTGTACTCATATATTTTTGTATATTTAAGTGTCGCACATAAAACTGTATTTTCCACAAGGGAACAGCTGTATGCTCACAGCTCTAAAAACAAAAAGAGTGTTCGTTCAAACGGAACAAATACCTGTTCTCAAGCGAACATCCTGCTTGAATTGGAACACACTGACCTTTTGTGTACAAATTGCTCCCGTCCCTTTAAGCCGAGCATATGTTGAGAATGTGGGCGTCGCCCTGTTTCAGGTGCTGGCTTTGTCACAGAGGATAATAGAGACCCGTTTGTGTGAAAATGCACTGTATCCATCTCAGGGGCTCGGCTGCACAACACACCTGGCCCCTGGTTCGGCATCAGTACCCACTCACTGAGAAGTGACAGGAAGCTGCAGAGATGTTCATTATTACAGAGAGGGCTGCATTTTACGCAGTGGGACTGCACTGTTTCTCGCGTTCATAATGCATATCCTAAGCAGGCTTTTACGAGTGCCATTTTACAGTAAGGATGTGCTGTGGATACTGTACATGATGTATTTCCCCTTGTGTTACAGTTTCATGAGCACATTATACATACGGGGCACAATGTCTCAGCCCATGAACCGTGTCCTTAGCTTTGAGATTCAAATCTACGAAAGTGTGACGATACAATGCTGTTTCCCCCCGTTCCATTCCTCTGCAGCATCTTTGAAGAGTGCTGCATTTAGTTAGGAAGTGAAACCAAAAGTGCTCTGTCCTCCTTGCTTAAAAACCATTTGAAAGAGTGAGGTTTTTGGAATGTTTTTTTTTTGTTTTGTTTTGTTTTTGTTTTTCAAAATTCAGTGTTCTAGAACTCCGCCGCTTTCAGTTACCAGCAGTGATTGTGACATCATCCTTAGAATTTTCAGTTATGAACATTCTTATCGCACATTTGTGGCCTGACACCTTTAAAGGGTTAAATGTGTTACTCATATTCAGTTTCCAAGCCCATTGCTGTTGGATGAAAGCTGTTGAATATCGGCCTGTGAGAAAGTGCCAGTCTAGTTAGGAAATCTGCCAAGTGCGGAGGACAAAAACTCACTTTAAAGAGACTTTGAAGAGGCTTTTAAAGGTGGTGAAAGGGGACTGTTCCAGAGTTCACTGAATAGAATCAATGCATTCCCTGGGAATGGCACAGACAATCCAATGAGCATACTGTAAGTAGACAGGGCTTTTTTGTTGATATAATGGTTTGGGTGGTTGATTAATTAGTTAAAATGTGACCTTATAAATAGAGAGAGAGAGCCAGGGACCTTGGCTGTGACCAAAAAACAGTTATTGAATTTAAATGCTTCTATAAATGCCATTTATTGTGTGTTTTCAGAGCAAATACAGAAGTCTTCTGTACACATTACTGTAAACCCATCTCTTAGCTAGGCTGGCCTGTAGAAAGTTGTCCCCAATGCAGCTGTAATCTCTTTTGGTGGTTTGCATGAATTTTGTCTATATTTTATTTTTCAGATTTTATGCAGTTTTCATGTCACATTAAAAAAAAATTTATTTGAAAGTGTAGTCTTGTGGCCAATATAATTTCCATTCATTTGCATTTGTTTGCATGTGCTTGTGCACATTTTCCCGAATATGCATGATATTTTTATGGCGTATAATCGCGCGCATTTCATTTTAATGGAGCCTTCTGTCTGAAGAGTTACTCTGGCTTCATAATGTTAATGAAAGGGAGGGTGTGGTCGTTTCTGCACCAAGATAAATAATTCAGGCATGTATGTGTGCCGCGTGAACGGCGTTGCCCAACAACCTATGTGCTGTACCTGTACCTGCGGCGTTCATGGAATCCAGAGCTCGAGACAGACACAAATTCTGACGGAGACACCTGTTCTCCTGCGAGCGCATCCCGGCTGACGTTATGGTAGAGATTTTATCTTCTCAGCCAAAAAACTTTTAGGATCATTTGCCATATACAGCTGTAACTTAACCGTGTGTCCACTACAGTTACTGTCGTATACCTGACAACGTGTGGTGCTCCAGATAAGCAGCTCTGCTCCCGTTCTTTCGTCGCTGCTGGGGATCGGTTCCCCCCCCGAACGACTTGTTGGAATCGTTGAATGGTTTGAGATAGCCCAGAGAGAGAACATGGTAAGAGAGTGATTATTATCGCGACGTCGTATTTTAAACTAAATTAATAGCGCGCTGTTTTGGTCGGTCCTGTTCGAACCTGAGATGCTGGGGAGTGTTGTGAAACTGTATGCACACTGGGTGTGCGATATTTTAGAATAAGGAAGGACTTACTTTCTAAAGTTTTCTTTAAAAAATGCAACTTTGTCGGCTCAGCGACATATTATTTAGGTAATAAACTCACGCGACGTCTTCTTTTCTGACATTTACACGCTGTTTTAATCACCCTGTTGTATACACTCTGTGGTCTCGGTACACCTGGATATTTCAATCTGATTCGCCCTTGAAAACCTTGCCGGGCTTCATGTAACGCAAGACGGCCGCTACGTCACCATCCCAGGTGCGCCAACCCGATTGTTTTCCCGCGAGTCTGGTGCTCCGCTTTCAGACTTACCTGTACCCGCCCCGGGCCGGTTATTCTAATGTGAGTGTCTGTTTCCAGCGCTCGCTGCGGAAGGCGAGCTTGTCCTTTAATGCGGATATAAGGAAAACGAGGGTATTTTGCTCAACTCAACGGAACCTGTAAAATTTCCCGGGAGCAAGACGTTTTATAGCAACTACAGCGGCCCAGGAATCTAGTATTCTCAGCGACAGATTTGTTTGTTGTGAGTTATTTGCGGTTTAATTTTATGTTACGTGTGTTACTATTTTTGTAAGTAGCTTCCATGAATGATTTGATTTGATCCCAGTGTTTTTACACGTAATGGATTTCCAGCTTATATGTTTTTATAAGACATTGTAAATGAAACATTTGTGAACATGTGCATGTCTAGAGAATAGTAGACAAAGAAACTACTTTTTCCTAACATTTTCATATTACAACGAAACCAAATGAAAGATTTGTTTCAAAGTGTTCCAGTTTTGCTTCATGGGAAACTTTCTTCTACAGTTACAGGAGTTTTTCAAATTTAGTGTGGGTTACTACTGCATAGTTAATTATGTGTAGTTTTGAATGCGTATTTGCACGATGCAAAGCTGATGCAAAGATAATATGTTTTTCAGATGTACTGTTGAGTTTAACTTGGAAGTAGTTTTAAAAGCCTTATCACATGGAAACAATCGCACTGAATCATGCGTAATGATCTACGGTTTTGCTAATTGAAATCCCTTTGGATGTCCCAGGGGCAGAGAGAGATCTTTTCCAAAGAGATCTTCTGCCAAAAGACGACTGTCTCTTATTATGTTACTTAGAGACGGTTTGATTATTTTGTGCTCCTTGGAGACGGTATCGTTTTTTTTTTTTTTTTCTTTTTCAGACGGCTCCGGTGCGCGTGAATAACGCGCGGCTCTTTCTCTTTTTTTTCCCGGCAGAACTCTGAGGACAAACCCGGCGTGTTTGTGCGCATCGGCAGCTTCTTCAGCAGCAAGCGCCGGAAAAGCAGCAAGGGTCACTCCGAATCCAAAGAGGAAGCCACGCCCCCGACGTCCCCGACGGAGGAGGAGTGGCCGAGCACCCCCACGGGCAGCCCGCGGGGGGTTCGGGACGGCGTGGGGTTGGGGGTGGGGGTGTCCCTGCCGGAGCTGCGGACGGAGCGGCCCCAGGGTAGCCCCGGCACGCGCAGCGTCGTCTCGCTGCTGGACGGCGAAGGCATCCCATTCGCCGACAGCGACGGCAGCGGGCAGGGCAGCGTGAAGGAGGCGGGGTCTCAGGAGCGGGTCGGGGGCGGGGTCGACGGGGCCGGCGGGGAAGAGGGGAGGAGCCCCGGGGAGGTGAAGTCGCCGGATGTGGTTTTGGGGGGGGTGTGCCGGAAGCTGCAGGCGTACCTGGAGGAGACCAGCGTGAACGCGGTGGTGGGGGAGGGAGGAGACGGCGGCCCGCGCGGACAGCCCCTCGTCTGCTCCACCGTCAAGCGGAACTTCGAGGTGGTGAGCAAGGCCAGGCCGACCAGCTGGGACTTGGTGGAGCCGCTGGACGCCAAGTTTTTTGTGAAGACCACGCCCCTCGGGGGTGCGTCGCTGCGCTCGCAGTCGTGCTCCGAGGACGGCGGGCCGCCGGTGTGGGTGCGCCCCTCGCCGGAGAACACCAGCTCGGGGGAGGCCACGCCCACTAATGGCCGCTCCAGCCCGGCCCCGCCCGTGAGCCCCCACCTGCTGTGGGTGGAGACGCACCTGGGCGGGTCGGAGGGGGGGCCGCCGCCCGAGCCTGAAGCTGCTCCCGCTCCCGTTGGCGAGCCGCCAGCCCAGCCCGTCTCCGTGGAGACCGACATGGCGGACCGGCAGGAAGTCAGGCCGGAACACAAGCGCAGGAGCATCAAAATCTCCAAAACGGAGCACACATTCACCAAGAGCCTGAGCCTGAACGCCGAGCCCACCCCCCAAAAAACCAGCGCCCCCGAGAAAACCAGCACCCCCAGCAACAAGGCCCCGCAGAGGCCAGAGGCTAAACTGTGAGTAAGACTCGCACACGATTACTCGTACACACACACGTACTCACACACACTCACTCGTACACACACACACACACATACAACACACACATACACATACACTCACTTCCACACACACTCACTCGCACACATACACACTTACTCACACACACACACTCACTCACTCACTCACTTACACACTCACACTCACACACACGTACACATAGACTCACTTGCACACACATACTCACACACACACACACACACATGCTCACACATACACTCACACATACACACACACTCACACACACACACATACTCACACACACACATATACACACACACACACACACACACACACACGCACACACACATGGTTACCTTGGCGGTGAGCTGCTAAATTCCTTGGAGCAGTCCACGGAATGTATGCCACCTAATCATTTTCCTTCGCTGGGTTTGCAGTTTCAGTTTTCTGTGTAGTCGAGCGCACATGGGACGCGTGTTTAGGATGTGGGGGAATGTGTGTCTTAAGGGAGTTTTCCGTTGGGTGGCTGAGGTTTCTGAGCATTCCCTTCCTCGTTGGTGACTCACGTGTGAGTTCTTTACTGTTCTTTTTGCTCTGTTCTGCATTGGTGACTCATGTGAGTTCCGTACTGCTCTTTCTGTTCAGGGCAGAGGTATCTTTCCCCACATATAGCAGGAGAGAGCCAGAAATGCAGGCGGAGTTCAGATTTAACCAGTCTGATATTTCTCAGATTTTCCACCACTGACCGTTCCCCCTTCTGGAAAAATCCTCCAGTTCTCTATTTTAGCTGCTTAGTAGCTGTACCTTCTCTGGGACGACCAGCATTGCTAAGGTTTTCTTTTTTTTGTCTAAAAACAAAAAAAAACAACTCACTCCTGTTATATATTCTTTCTGGACCAACGCTTCGAAAATGGAGTGTGTGGCATCTTCTTCGCTGGCTGCAGGTAAACAATGATTAACTATATATTTTTAAACGCCTTGGATTCAAAGGTCTGTCCGTGCAGTGGTTCAGCAAGTAAAAGTTTTGTGTTTTGCAGAGGAGAAAACGTTGGGAAAAATTTACTGTTCAGTTACGGTTGACTAATGATGAATGATCTGAATGTGTGTGTGTGCGCGCGCATGCATGTACGTGTGCTTGTTTTTAAAAACTCAGCAGTTTATTGGCTGTTGTTTCTGTGTTACACAAAGGCGTGTGCTCCGGTCTGTACGGTGATCAAGGTCTGCGTTTCTGTCGTCCTGCTCTCCCCTGCACACAGGGGAAGACGGGAGTCGCAGAGTTAATATTTGCCCTGGAAATGAAAGAAAACCCCTCCCTGCCTGTGACCCAGATCCTGATTGCTTTTCGCACCCCCCTGTGAAGTCTTTCTCTTCACCCCACCAAACTCCGCCCCCTCCCGCACCCGCACCCCCACCCCCACCCCTGGCCCCGCCCGCCCGGCTGGCTGGCTGCCTCTCTGGCGGTGCTGTCAAAGTGCGCTGGCTCGCAGGGAGTTTTTTAACCCTTGAGCACCGTGAGCAAACTCTGCCATCAAAACGAAAGCCCGCGGACCATCTGTGAATCGTTCGCAGAAATGGCCCCTGCCATGGCCGGAGCAATATAAAAATGTCTTTCTTTAGAAACTTTTTTTTTTTTTTTTTTTTAAACTACAGCAGATTGAGAGAGCAAGCTCCGGCGATGCCCTGTTTCTTTTCAGGAAAACAGTCTCGATTTCATTCCTGTGCTGAGGGATCACAGCCATTTCGGTTGCGCTGTTAGTGGAGGAGATGGGAAGCTTCGATGTGTTCCTCCCGAGATTTCTTCCCATTGGGGAGTTTTTTCTCACCATCGTTTGAGATTTTTTCACCCCACTGGGGAGTTTTTTTTTTTTACCTCCTGTGCTTGCTATTTGGGGGTTCGGCGCTGGTGTTTGCTCTGTTTGCTCTTTTTTCTCTGTGTCTTGCCATGCTACTCCGTGAAGCGTTTTTGTGACAGCTAAAAGCTGTAAAAAGCGCTATACAAATAAAACTGAACTGAATTGAAATTGAATTGATGCATGTAAAGCTGGTATCTCGCGTGCATTTTTAGACCAGAATATGATGGTAGAATGTGCCTTGAATGTTGTATTTGCTTTTGTCCTTTCTTCTCCTCCACAACAGGCTGGCGAACGTGAAGGTGAGTTTAGGGATGAAGAAGCAGCCACCCTCAAGGAGCAGATCCGCAGAGAAAGCTTCGCCCATTAGCCCCACCAGTCCCGTCTCCCCGCGGTCTCCACAGCGCCCCCCTAAGGCCCGAGCGGGAAGCACAAGTTCGAAGGCTCCGGCGGAAAGTCGCGTGGTGAACGGCACAGAGGTTCAGGGCAGGAAGCAGGAGGGCGTGGCCAAAACGCCCCCTCCTCCCCCGTCCCCAGAGCCGGTGGATAAAGGCCCCGACGCCCTCAAGTCCAAAATCCCCAAGAAGGCCAATGTGGAGATCAAGCTGAAAACCTTGTCGGTGACCAGCCACACGGTGACCAGTCCTACAGTGACCAGTCCTACGGTGACCAGACCCACGGTGACCAGTCCTACGGTGACCAGCCCCACAGTGACCAGCCCCACGGTGACCAGCCCCACGGTGACCAGTCCTACGGTGACCTCGCCCGGCACGGAGAAGGGCCCCGCCGACAACGACCCCATCTCGGCCGGCGGGATGGACGGAAAAAAGCAAGCGCCGGTGCAGGGCGAGAGCAGCCACTCCCCCCGGAGCAGACTGCCCAAAGCCGCCGACGGCGCCCCTTCCTCCACCAGGAGATCCCGCTCGGGGAAAAACAAAGCCCCCTCCGCCCTGCCGAGCCCGGCGAAACCCGGCGACGCCGCGGCGAAGCCGCCGACCGTCGACTCGCCGACGAGCCCCGCCAAGGACCCGGCCGAAGGGCCGCAGGCGGGAACCAGGCTGCCCCGCCCGTCTCCGGCGCAGCCCGCCAAACAGCCGCCCAGCGAGGAAGTCGTCGGCGTCGTCGCCGCGGACACGGCCCCGCCCGCGTCGCCCTCCCAGCCGGACAGCAGGCTGAAGAGGCCCAGCGGCAAGGAGTCGCCGCCGAAGGCGCTGAAAGCGCAGGGCGACGGCGGGAAGCCCGGTAAAGGCGCCTCGCCGGAGAGCCCGACCAAGATCCCGGGGAGAGACGCGAGCGATGGCGGGGCGCAGGGCGGGAGCAAACTGCCCATGCCCAGTCACAGGAGCCCCCCAAAACCGAGACCCAAGAAGCAGGCGGGAAAGACGGCTGACGGCCAGCCTGCCGCGGCCGCTGACGGCGCTGGTCCGGCGGTTTCTGGCGCAGACGCCCCCCAGGCTGAGGCCCGGAGTGCAGCAGCAGAGGGAGGGAGGTCTCTGCCCGCTCCGGGAGGTAAAACGGCAGGTGAGAAGGTCTCACAGACCGAGGAGAGGCCCCCTGTGCAGGCCAGACCAGCAGAACAGATCCCTGCCCCAACAACCGCTGAGGCACCTGCCCCAACACCTGCTGTTAAACCTGCCCCAACACCTGCAGAGGCACCTACCCCAACACCTGCTGTTAAACCTGCCCCAACACCTGCAGATACATCTGTTCCTACCCCAACAACTGCCCCAGCACCTGCCAGTACACCAGCTCCAACACCTGCAGATACACCTGCACCAACAACTGCAGAGGCACCTGCCCCAACACCTGCTGTTAAACCTGCCCCAACACCTGCGGATACACCTGCCCCAACAACTGCAGAGGCACCTGCCCCAACACCTGCTGTTAAACCTGCCCCAACAACTGCAAAGGCACCTGCCCCAACACCTGCAGATACATCAGTTCCTACCCCAACAACTGCCCCAGCACCTGCCAATACAGCAGCTCCAACACCTGCAGTTACACCTGCCTCAACACCTGCTGATAAACCTACAGTTACACCTGCACCAACACCTGCTGATAAACCTGCCCCAACACCTGCTGGTACACATGCTCCAACTCCTGCAGAGGCACCTGCCCCAATACCTGCTGTTAAACCTGCCCTAACACCTGCCTCAAGACCTGGAGACACAGCTGCCTCAACACCTGCTGTTAAACCTGCCCCAACGCCTGCTAATAAACCTACAGTTACACCTGCCCCAACATCTGCTGATAAACCTACAGTTACACCTACCCCAACACCTGCTGATAAACCTACAGTTACACCGGCCCCAACACCTGCTGATAAACCTGCCCTAACACCTGCCTCAACACCTGCTGTTAAACCTACAGTTACACCTACCCCAACACCTGCTGATAAACCTACAGTTACACCTACCCCAACACCTGCTGATAAACCTACAGTTACACCTGCCCCATCACCTGCTGATAAACCTACAGTTACACCTGCCCCAACACCTGCTGATAAACCTACTGTTACACCTACCCCAACACCTGCTGATAAACCTACAGTTACACTTACCCCAACACCTGCTGATAAACCTACAGTTACACCTGCCCCAACACCTGCTGATAAACCTACAGTTACACCTACCCCAACACATGCTGATAAACCTACAGTTACACCTGCCCCAACACCTGCTGATAAACCTACAGTTACACCTACCCCAACACCTGCTGATAAACCTACAGTTGCACCTACCCCAACACCTGCTGATAAACCTACAGTTACACCTGCCCCAACACCTGCTGATAAACCTACAGTTACACCTGCCCCAACACCTGCTGATAAACCTACAGTTACACCGGCCCCAACACCTGCTGATAAACCTACAGTTACACCTGCCCCAACACCTGCTGATAAACCGGCAGTTCAACCTGCTGATAAACCTGCAGTTCAACCTGCTGATAAACCTATGGTTGCAGCTTCCGTAGCATCCAAGGAGCCAGAATCCAGCCTGGTGGATGAGCCTGTCAGGGAGGTGGGGCCTGTAGAAAACGGCATGGACAGTGAGAAGAACAGTCTAGCTGTCGCTAAGGAGCCAGCGAAGACCAGAGAGCAAGCACAGGCACCTGCGACTCATTCCCAGAATGCTGAGCAGAAAATGCTGCAGAATGAAACTAAACCGTCAGAGCCAGCCCCACCCACTGCTAGCCAAGCCCCTCCTACTGCTACATCGGCCCTGCCCCCTACTACTCAAGCCCCGATTACAGATGCGTCAACTCCACCCACTGCTACTAAAGCCCCACCCACAGCTACCAAAGACCCACCTACTGCTACCCAAGCTACAGCTACAACTACACCAGCCCCACCCACTGCTACTAAAGTTCAACCAACAACTGCATCGGCCCCACCTACTACTGCCAAAGCTCCACCTACAACTTTATCAGCCCTGCCAATTGCTATGCAAGCCCCACCTACGGCTACATCAGCCCCAACCACTGCTATCGAAGCCCCACCCACTGATGCCCAAGCCCTACCTACGGCTACAGCAGCCCCAACTACTGCTACCGAAGCCCCACCCACTGATACCCGAGCCCCACCTACAACTGCCCCAGCCCCAGCCACAGCTGCCCAAGCGCTGCCTACAGCGGCCCCGTCCCCACCCATTCATGCCACTGCCCCACCCACTGCTGCACCCGGCAGTTCCCCCAAGGCAGTGAAGATCAAGGATAAGACAGGGAAGCTGCCGGATGGTGTCCCCAAGGTGGCCCCGTCCACAGGGGAGCCGACTCTGAATGGACTGGCCTTTCCGCAGGCGGAGCCTCCCCTGCCTGTGGGGGGCTGCGTACCCGCGAGACGGGAGGAAGAGAAGAAAAGCTTGGCGAGCAAACGGAGAGAAGCCAAGGATAGACGCACGGCTCCCGTCACCACTGGGCAGGCTATGCCAAAGCAGCCATCTCCAGCCTTAAAGGGGTCGCTGGGCAAGTCTGAGACAGGTGCTCTGAACGGGAGTCTGACATCATTTACCGACCCGCTTAAAGGCCTGAAACGGGTGCCGGACGGTTCGGCCGCTCCGGAGCAGCCCGTGTTTTGTGAAGTCCCTGGTCCCTCTCGCGGGCTCCCAGGGAGGCAGGAAGGGCCCTCCAGTTGGCTTGACGTGGACCAGAGGTTCCGCGGGAAGCCCGGCGGTGGTGCCGGTGCCCGGGGCAGGGCGGACAGGAAGCTGGTCTCCTCGGCCAGTGAGGACGACTCCGAGGAACCTTCTGCCGAGTTCCAGGACTTCATCAAGAACGTCAGGTTCATGGGCCTCCCGTTCCAGCTGCCCATGAAAAGGCAGGGGCAAGGGCACCCCAAGCCCTCCTCTATCCTGCCCCCCATCAAGGAGGACCGCTTCGAGAAGACCTTCGACCCTGCCCAGTTCGAGTTTGGCCGACGCAAGGTGAAGGGCCCCAAGGACCCGTCGCCGGCCATGTTCATGAAGCGGAAGAGCGAGGAAGCCAAGTCCAAAATCCAGCCCATAAGGACCGGCACGGAGAAAAGCATGCTGTTCAAAGCGCTGTCCATCGATCGCCGCAGGGAGGGCCCAAGTTTCCGCGAGAAAGAGGAAGAGGTTGTGGAGGAAGATGGGGAGGCAGAGGCAGGAGAGACGGAGAAGGTTTCGGAACGTCTGGGGAAGAGTTCGGTACTCTCTAGTCTCATGGATTTCTCCAGGACGTCCCGGAAGCCAAACCACGAGTCAGCTGCTTCGCCGACCAGACCGCAGGAACTGCCGGCGATCCCAAAACCGCCTGCCCCAGGAAAGCAGGGCTTGCTGCCCCCGCCACCTCTCCCGGTACCCTCAGGGGTGGGTGGGATTATGGGCGGGGCCATACCGGGTGCAACGGACCAGCTGATCCTGGTCAACTCCGGCCCCGCACCTGCCCAGGACACACCGCCAGTGCCTTCCTTCGCTGCTGTGAAGCTTCCGGATTTTCTGGAGAAGTTCCTGTCCCAGGATGGGGCAGAAGAGAGGAGCCCGGTGGCCGAACAACGGAACTGGGCTGTGGCTGGATCCCCAGCCCCCGGCATGGACCAGGGTGACATCGCCTCCACCCCTCAGCCTGTCCCGGGTGGGCCGCTGGACAGTTGTGATTCCCCCAAGCTGGCGCCTCCTCAGCCTATTCCACCTGCAATGTACCCCAAGGTAAGCCCCTAAATCAGGGCTGGGGAACCCCACTCAGAGAAAACCACATCCGTTTCTGAATTTTAGCCCAACTCCTTTACTGTTTAACTAGCCCAGGTGTGAATGCAATCTGTCATTTCGGCAACAAGATTCACGGTCATGAATGGTAACTGAAAGCTGTACTTGTGTCCCTATGTGAAATTTTTGTGTAATTAGCTAATTAACCAGCTTTGGAGTACCAGTCTATTTATTCCAGGGTAACAGGGTTCCCCACACCATCCCTAGCCTAAAAAAAAACGCCTCAGTGAAGTGAAGAACTCTAGCCAGGCAGTGATTTTGACGTAGTATCTGTGTTTGGTTGTTTTCTGTGTTTTGAAAGTTCAATAAATATTTACCTAGTTTGATCTCCTGAGAGCATCAGACCTTTGGGATGGGTCAGTGGTGCAGGCTTCTCTTTCTTGTTTGTTTAGAGAGACGGTAAACTTTGTTTGAAAAGGCAAAGCCAATCATCTCCGACTATATCTCCCTCCTCCTCCTCTCTCTCTCTCTCTCTCTCTCTCTCTCTCTTTCTCCCCCTCTCTGTTTCTCCTTCCCTCCCTCCCTCCCCCTCTCTCTCCATCTGTTTTAAAATGGCTCAGCAGGCCTGGTCAGGACAGGGCGCTGTTTTAACTGAACTCTGTCGACGCCCCGCCACTGTTTTTACTGGTGAAAAAGAGAGCGATTCATCCTAACAATGGCAGGAATTTTAGAGCCGGAGGGGGGGGGGGGGGTGTTGTAGCCCAGATGAGCGAGACTAACCCTGGCCTCCCCTCCCGAGAGCCCTTCTGTGGAGCTCCAGCGCTCTGAAACGCAGGCAGCCGTGCATCTCTCGGGTGTCACCGCCGGTTAAAAAAAAAACCCACATAATAACACATAATTGAACAAAAGCTTTGAACTCCCGGTCTCTCCCGCCGTTGTGTCGTCTTGCACGATTCTGCCGACGAGCGCGATGCAAGTCAAGGCGAGGATGGAGAGATGGAGAGAGGGAAGGAAAGAAAGGGAAGAAAGTCCTTCCCTGAAAGACGAGTGTCAGTCTGTGGCCTCTCTCTCTCTCTCTCTCTCTCTGTGCGCTGCTTGCTGAGGGCGTTCCCGCCATTTGTGTAATGAGTCGGAGAGAAATAACAACAGCCGGAGGCACGTTATGCAGGATTTTTAGCCTTGCTGTGGTCCTGTGTTTACAGTCAAATAAGTAACCTCTTTTTCCTCAACCCTGTCCACTCATCTCCATTTTCATATTTGATATCAGTTTTTTTTTAATAACATTTTTTTCCTTTTATATCTCAGTTTTTTTCCGATAGTTGTCGCCATTGAGGAAAAAGCAATTCCAAAGGCTGGCTCGCTGGTTTCTGGACGAGCCCCGGTCGGCTTGTAGTTTCGCTTGTCTGTCAAATGTGGCAAATGTGCGCAAAAACAGAGATTGCCAGCGCGTCGTAGATGTGACTGAGCGTGGTTATTCTATAAGATTTTAAAGGTGAAAATTCTCTATAGTATGCCTTTAACCTTCGTTATTGCTTTAGCGATTCTACGGGATAGTGGTTGACCTGATCTGTATCACTGTTGCTCCGGTAACTGAAGTGGGTGCACTCGTGTTATTTCACACTGTAAATCAGCAGCTTACTTAAGAGCGTAGACCTGCTGAACGCGTGTTATGTGACAGATCTGAGCAGATTCCCAGAGTCTGTGCGGCCGGACGATGCGCTAACATTCCCACATCGCTGGGCTTTCGGGTCCCGAGAATCCCGGAATGGTTTTTTCCGGAATGCGCTCCCGCGGGGCTTCAAAGCGGGAGTCCCGATACGGGCCCTCCGGAATGCCGGGAATTCCCATGAATTTGGTCTTTTTCTTTTTTTTTTCCCCACTCGTTTGCTAATCCAGTTGGCTTTACTTCTTCTGTTTGTGTAACTCCGTTGGCTGATGTTTGTCAGAACGGCTGAGAAGGTGTCAGCTCAAGTCCAGCGCCTTAGCACCCTACCGTCTGTCTTTTTAGAAATGCACTTCCTCTGCTGGGGTGCAGCTGTGCTATGGTCCCTGATTTAAAGCTTGTGTCCGTGCCGTACGTCAGTCTGAATAAGAGCGTCTGCCGAACAGCAGCGATGCAAAGTCCTGTAATGTACTTTTACCTCAATGGCTCCCTTTTAACCCCTCGGTGTTTGGTCTCCTCTGCAGGTCCCAGACGTCAAAGGGTTCCACAAGCGGCCCGGAAAGGTAAGGTAGCGGGAGAGGGAGGATAAATCAAAAAAAAAAAACACGTTTAAAGGGGAACCGCACCCAAATTCAGTTGTATACATACATACATACATACACATCATTTTTTCCACACCTTGCACCTGACTCATGCCCTAGAGGTCCCACAAATCCAATCTGGGGAGGCCTGTTGTACCTGTGTGGGGAGGTACAGGTAACAGTATGTGTGTGTGACCCACCTGTACATCTCTCTGTCTGTCTGTCACCTTCCTCACTCTTTCCTCCCTTCCCCTCTCTCCCTCTATCCCTCCATCTCACTGCTCCTTTCCCTCCCTCCTTCCTCTCTTTCCCTCCTCTCCCCCTTCCTTCCTCCCTCTCTCTATTCCTCCGTCCTCACACCTTCTCTCCCTCCCTCTCCGCTCCCCCTTTCCCTCCTCTCCCTATGCCATCCCTCTCTCCCTCTCCCACCTTCTCTCTCTCTCTCCCTCCCTTCTCTCTCGCTTCCTCTCTCCCGCTCTCCCTCCCTGTCTCTCTCGCTCCCTCTCTTCCTCCCTCTCCTCCTCCCCCCCCCCCTTCCTCTCTGCAGTTGGTCATTCATAAGCAGGCTCAGTTTAAGGGGAAGGCTCTGGAGGTGTTCCGGGACGTGGAGGATGCCAGTGGGTGGAAACTTTCCCCGGTCGTCTCCGTCAGGGTGGTGAGGGGCTGGTGAGTCCTGCCTGCTGTCCCTCTGTTCAACCTGTTTAATCAATCTCTTAATCAATCATCCCAACCAATTAAACAAAGTTATCACTCACTCAGTCACTCCCACCAGCCAATTAAACGAGCTATCACCCACTCAATCAACCCAACTGACCAACCAGTTAAACCAGCTCTTACTCACTCGGTCACTCCCGCCAATCAATTAAATCAACTTTCATTCTCAATCAACCCAACCAACCAATTAAATCAGCTCTCACTCAGTCAACATATCCAACCAAATAAACACACTGTTCAATCAATGAATCAATGAATCAACCAATCAAATAAACGAGATAATCAATTCCTAAATCAGTCCCCTGGTCTGACCCCGCCTCTGCCATGCTTTTGACCCCCCAGCTGGATCCTGTATGAGGAGCCAGGGTTCAGAGGTCGCACCGTTGCCCTGGAGGAGGGGTCTATGGAGCTGATGGACATTTGGGCTGATAAAACACTTCCGGGTCAACCGGGTCAGCCAGCTTCCTCGAACCCCATAGTCATCGGGTCCGTCCGTTTGGCTGTCAGGGTGAGTCTCTCTCTCTCTCTCTCTCACACACACACACACACACACACACACAATTTCTCTCTCAATCTCTCATTGTCTCACACGCAGTTTCTCTCTCAATCTCTCGCTTTCATTCTTTCTCTTATTTATTGCATTTATTTTATGTTCAGTGCATTTTATTGATGCTGTGATATTCTTGTGCACTTGGCTCTCTGCTGTGATGTGATTGGCTCACTCCTGCGGCACTGTGCTGCGATTGGCTGTTTCCAGGACTACAGTGTGCCGCACATTGATCTCTTCACTGAGCTGGAGGGGCTGGGGCGTAGGTCAGCGTACTGCGATGACACCCTGGACATGTGCACCTTCGGAATCCCGCCCAGCACCTCCTCAATCAAAGTGCATTCTGGGACGTAAGTAAAGAGGGTGTGCACTGGGCTCCTTGTCAGCAGTTTAATAGCTTACTGATATTTTCTCTCTCTCTCATACACACAGTCACACACAGAGACACGCACAGACAATAACCCAAACGCACACAGAAACAAATACCCCCCCCCCACACACACACACACACACAGACACGCATAAACACTCACCCAAACACACACACTCTTGTTCACACACACACACAGACACGCACATGCACACACACACATACTTCCCCAGTAATCCTGGCACTCTAAAAGCAGGTGTGGTTGCTAACAGTGAGCATATCGCCAGCATGAGCATTAACCCACAGTGACATTTTAAGCACCTTCTTAAGCTTATCCAGCCCTAGTCTGTGCCCGAGGGTCCCACGAGGAGGGGGGGGGGGGATTCTCTGTAGGGAGGGGCTCTGGAAGGGTGAATCCGATCCTCTTAATCTCTCCCCTCAATGATCCAGTGGCTGAACTCTCTCAGAAATTAGTTTCATTCATGTTTTATGCATAACTGTGTGCGCTGGTGTTCTAACTCTGCGTGGAGCTGGTGACCACCAGTGGGAATGTTTACCTTGCGGGTGTTCAGGGTGGATTATGATGTCATAGCTCTGGGTTGGCATGGCAACGCACACGTGAGCTATGATTGTGGTGTGCACACGCTGCACCTGGGCAAACGGTGTCACTGGCCTGGCCTGTGGCTCTGTTTCTCATGTAAACGCACGAGGAGGTGATGTTTCGGCTTCGGATAAGAGCTTCCGTGTTTTTAACACACGTTTGTTTCTGAGCATCTTCGAAGCATTTGGGACCGCAGTTCACCGTGTGAAGATGTGCTTAAGAAATCCACACACTTCTATGTAACTTCGGTGTACAGAGGGAGAGGGATGTGTGGGGTTAGGTGAGGTGGAATTTGCCCCGTGGGCAATTTGCTGGTCAGTTTGCATTATTTAAAGTGTTTTTCTCGTGTGCTGAATGGAGTCTTCACGGTACAGGGTGGGGTGTTCCTGTTCATGACAGTGCTGTCAGCGTAAGGCTATTAGTCAGCAATCCTCATTTGCATTTCGAACAGGCAGAGGCACAAACGAAGATGAAAAAAAGTTTTTTTTTTTTTTTTTAAGTTGAACAGGAGAGAGGATATGTGCAGTCTATCTCCAGTATGTGTAGTGGTCACTCATAGGCTGTTTTCAGCAAATCTAACCGGTTTTATCTAAATTTGTGCTGTGTGTCAGCGACTTCAGTTTTTCAGACGCTTTTTTCTGTTGGAGCCCCAGCCAGAAGTGATCAGACTGTTGGTTTAGTAGCGAAACACGTTCACAGAATTTGTGGTCAAACTGGGGGCAGTTTGACAAAGTGCAATTTAGGCCTTAGTTGGACTAAATTTTGAAAATATTTTCAATCGGTTGAAATCTGATCGGATGAATACACTGATTATTTGAAAGTGAGCCTACAGCTCATGGTAGTGCCCTGCTTTGGTTATGAATGTGTTATGAACACATGAGGAATTAGGGCTCAGTGACAGTGAGAGTGTAAACTCAGCACCCAAACACGCACACACACACACACACACACACACAAACACGCACGCAGAGACACACCCACACACACACACACACACACACAGATGCTTGTGGAATGTGGGCAACGCTTGCTCCTACCTGTTGGCGTTGTGGGAACACTACCCACAATCCTCTCCTCAGGTTCACAGAGCTCTTCGTTCCCAGCTCTCCTGCCTGAGTAATGAGCTCATTTCTTTAGCGCATTTTCATACAGTGAAATGCGTCTGAAAGTGCTTGACTGTGAAACAAAATGGCTTCCTTTTACAGTCCCTTCAGTACTCGCTATTCACCAGGTGGCGAGAATATCGCATGGTTGGGTAATTACCACCGCTAAAAAAATAGGTTAGTACTAAGGAAGTAAAACTGAAATACTTGGAACACCTAACACCTCTATTACCTTTCAATTGAAGTGACTGCTTTGTAGGTTTAGGCTTGTTACAGCCTGAGTGTCATTGTGTACTTCCTAAGAAATTGGACGATAAATACGTTCATTTAGCGGTGTCTCTGTGAAGGTATCTGCTAATCGTGTCCCATATTTACCTGGTAAATACGTGGTACTCAAAGAATGTAAAAGAAAGAGTTGCCAAGAAATGCATGTTAAAACAAAGAAACGGCAGATTAGAAAGAGACAGAGTTGGTTTTTAAACAAAACAGCACGAGTAGGTAGAAATGTGTGTGTGTGTGTGTTTGTGGATGATTCCAGCATTGTTCAATAGGAAAAGGGGATATGCTAGTGTTCTCCCTTTTGCTAATCTGTTGGCGGCTGCGTTCCTGAGCACCAGGCTGGGTATTAAACATTTACCTGTAGGTTGTTGAAATGTTTGTGCACGTTTTGCGTGTCATGCATCTGATAAGCTGCATTTCTGGAATAATGTTCTGTGAAGTAAAGTCTGGTGTTCAGTTGACTTTCCTCAAACCGTGCAGGTCCGTGAGATTAATGGGATTAGTTGTGATATACGTCTGTTTGTCTGACAGGTACAGATTCCGCGCATACTCCAAGTCTTTTATGGCACTTGAACTCAACAGAATGGACTGGAAAATGTATAGAATTTGAACAGGTGTGTGTGTATGTGTGTGCGTGTGCGTGTGTGCGTGCGTGTGTGCGTGTGTGTGTGCGCATGTATGGTCTGGTTCTTCCCTCAGCTGGCTGGTGTACAGTGAGCCAGGATTTCAAGGTGCCGTGGCATTGCTGGAAGTGGGGGAGTACCCCTGCCCTGAGGCCTGGGGGTTTGCCGAGCCTTTCGTTGGATCCCTACGACCCCTCAAAATGGTGAGCGCACCCCAGCATCTCCGGAACTGCTCCAGGGTCTGAGCCTGCTACACCATATTCCACAACGTGTGTCTGCAGCCTGCTCAGAGGGTTACTACGGCAATATCACTTACTCTTAAATATGCCAGTGCCCCGTATCTCACAAAAAGCAGTCTTCGTCTCCGTCTCCTTCTTTTCTGTATTTCTGATGGCTTGCCGTTGCCAAGCGATGGCTTGGTGTTGGGTTGGTTTCCAGGGAATGTGCGGGCGTCGCATAGTTTTCCATTTTCACTTTGGGCAGTGCGGTTGGGCAGCATTTTTTTGTTTTTTGGTAATTTTCCCTGGAAACCGTGGGTAAATTTTTTTTTGGATCATTTTTCCTTGGAGACCGCTTGTAATTTACCTGTGGCCTGGCACACGTGTGTGATTGTGTGTGTGTGTGTGTGTGTGTGTGTGTGTGTGTGAATGGAAACTACACCCGATAGCAGGAAAAGGCGTGTGTAAAGGGAAGGGGCTTATGTTACTCTGCGTGACTGGTGTTGATTCTGCAGGTAAATCTGTGATAATGCTCCATTGTTTGCTCATTGGCCTGCATGTGGTGTGATAGGCTAAAGGTATGTCTGATATCTGCCATGTCTGACTGCGCTGTTTGTTTGTTTGTTTTTTTCAGGGTGGCATCAGGGTGGAATATCCCACGGAAGTTAAGGTACGATGTGTCCCTCAAATTTCCAGCATCTTAAAATATTTTAAGTAATTCAGCAAAATGTTCCAGTGTGTGGACGGGCCCCACGGTCTGGTTTTCGTTAAGGCTCTGTTCCCGTGTGTGGATGGGCTCAGTTCCGTACCCACACAATTCGGGCAGCACCGATATATCAAATCACGTTTTTTTTTTAAAGCTTAGTTAGAATTACTGCCGCCATGGAGCACATGGGCTGTCTTATCTTTTTTTTTTTTCTTTAATGATGTCTGATACGGTTGTGAACAACGAAACTTCGGAGGCCACGTGGAATTCTTCCATGGAAAAACTTCATCACTGATATCAGCCAATCCGCTGCAAGGTCTTGCAGCTTCGATGTGATCACGTGACTTGTTTTATTTTTTTCAGTAAAGCCGCAAGGCCGCTGGTCTTATCAGCACCCAGTAGATATCAGTGATACTCTTTTACCTGAAAGCATTACACGCGGCCTCTGACATTTGGTTGTTTACTCCCGTATCAGTTATGATCGAAGGGAAAAAAAAGACAACAGATTACACATATGGCCCATGGTGGTAATTATTCTTATTACACTTATTACACTCTTACACTATAAAAACCCCACAATGCTCCACTGCCGCCCACGGGTAATGTTTCGTTATGAGTGCTGTGCTTGCCGCGTTTGCCGGGCTCCTCTTTAGAGCCGTGGCTATTGTTGGCGTTCAGCTTCACCGGCTCTCTGAGTGGCGCTGAAGAGCAGGTCCTGCTGAAAGCCTCGAAATGAACTCTTAAAATGCCTGGAATTCGCGGAGAGCTCTGTCCCAGGACAGGACAGGCCCGGGCCAGACCAGGGCCGCCCGGGCTGCCCGCGGAGCGTTCGGGCAGGCTGACCTTTGACCTTGTGCTCCAGGCGGTGCTGTACGAGAGGCCGTTCTTCGAGGGAGAGACGGAAGAGCTGACGGGAGAGGTCTTCGATTTCAGGGAGGCGGAGAGAAATCCGGAGAGCTCCGCCCCGGGAACCTCCAAACTCAGCTCTGTGGGCTCCATCAAAATTAAAGGCGGGCTGTGAGTACCGTCACCCCAACATTATCTGAGCGGGGTACCCATATATTGTATGAGCGGAGCACCCATATATTGTATGAGCAATAATACCCTAATATTGCCCAATATTGTATGAGCAAGGTACCCCCACATTATCTGAGCAGGGTACTCCATTATCTTAGCAGGGTGCCCCAACATTATCTGAGCAGGGTACCCCAACAGTGTCTAAGCAGGGTACCCCAATATTATTTGAGCAGGGTACCCCAACAGTGTCTAAGCAGGGTACCCCAATATTATTTGAGCAGGGTACCCCAACAGTGTCTAAGCAGGGTAGCCAAACAGTGTCTAAGCAGGGTACCCCAATGGCGTCTGAGCAGGATCCCCCTTTTTTCTGCTAGTCAAATTAACTGGGACTGATCATATGTAATGACATCACTTCTGACGTGTACATACGTGTGTGTGTGTGTGTGTGCCTGTGTGTGTTCATTGTTCCACAGCTGGGTGGGCTATGATGGACCCAGGTTCGAAGGGCGTCAGTATATCCTGGAGGAGGGGGAGTACGTGGGCTGGTGGGACTGGGAGGGCAATATAGGCTCTCTGGTGTCCCTGCGACCCGTGCTGGCTGTAAGTACTGTCACCACTTTCATACTTCATCACAATGCTGTCTGTGACATCATCACATTGCACAACCCCCTCTCCCTCCCCCCTCCCCCTTTATACCCCCGCAGGACTTCCTGTCTCCCCGACTGAAGCTGTTCACTGAGAGGAACTTTGGGGACAGAGGGCTGAACGCTGATCTGCTGGGCCCCGTCCTGAGCCTGGAGGAGACGGGATTCGGGCTGAGGACCCAGTCTGCCGACGTGGTCTCCGGCGTGTGAGTCAGCCTTCTGACAGCCTTCTGCCAACCCTCTGTCAACCTTCCCACAACTCTTTATCCACCTTCTGTCAACCTTCTGCAAACCTTCTGACAACTCTTTATCAACCTTCTTCCAACCCTCTGACAACCTTCCGTAAACCTTCTTCATCACTTCAGTCCTTTACATTTGTGGGGCTGGCCGAATCCAGCAGGTACTGTATGTTCTTTGGCCAGCATGCGTCTGAAGGTTTGGGATTTCTCTCTAAACTCGGTGCTGCTGTTCGGCTGTGTCAGGTTTTGTTCGCCCGTGACCCTGTAGGCGCTATGTGAGGTCATCTCCACTGCTGGGCCTTTTAGCGACTCTGGGCGAGACGCCTTTCCCTGCACATTGCTGCAGATCTGGCTTCTGTTATATTTCCTTCAGCGCGGCTTTCAAGGGGGAAATTATTCAGCTTCTGAAGATTCAGAGCTTCTATGACCAAAACCTTCCAGTCATTCAGAATGCAAATATACAGAGCCAGATTTCACTATTCTGATAGACACCACTTCCTAATTCCTAATTATTAATTCACAGGTCAATTAATAATTTTTAATTGATTAATTGAATGAAATTATTTGCTAATCATTAAAAAATATGAGAGGACATTCAAGCAGGAACATCATCGAGTACCGACCGATTACTCATTTTGAATTTGAAATGATAGCTTACCATTGAGGAAATGTCTCATAAGGAAAAATAGGACTGTGACTCTTCTGTGTATTTGCAGAACCAAGCACACGCTAAAGTTCTTCATTTTTAGATCTTGGGGGTATTTCTCTAAACAGGAGTTGAAACTCAAAACAGCTCTTTTATCTTTCCTAATTTGGGAGGGTTTCGGTTTTACTCAGTGCTGTTATTCAGCAAAATCAGTGGCCTTGATTCGTGAAACTGGGCCCTGGTCTAACTAACTGCAAAAGCCCATTTTAGCCTTGGGTTTAACTTTAAAAAATGGATAGGCAACACAAAACTACTGACTCATGACAGAGCCAGACTTTGTCTGCTAAACGGCTCTCCTCAAGTTTCATGTTTAGAGAATGGTGTGACGAGCTGATTGGTTGATGGTGGATTCAAAGCAAACTTGGGCCGTTGGCATTAGTGTCTACCCGCTGTTGAATAAACTGTTGCATTGTTGCCGGAGGAATGGGAAGCCAGGGCATTACAGGTATGATTAAAGGTGTGAATGCAGGACTCCCGTCCGTACAGGTGACAGGAAGGGTGCGGCCGTTATCTCCGTTACCTGCTGGAAGCTTCTGACGGGCGTGGCCCTGCTGGGGCAGGTCTGGGCACCTGGCGAAGGGGCGGGGCTCATTTCCTGCCAGTCAGACTGGTCATGTGACCGTACACAAACACACATGCACACACACACCCTAACCCCCTCCCACACGCACAAACACACACACACATACACACACACACTGAAACACACATACACATACACAAATGCACGCAAACACACGCACACACACATACACAAATGCACACACACACACACACACACCCAAACGCACACAGACGCACACACACACACACACGCCCTGCCCCTGTAGATAGACAGGTAGACAGATGACACTAGGGTGTGTGCGGTATTCTTCCCTCTCTCTGTGTAATGGATACAGAAGGCTCCACACGGACAGGGAAACCGGAGTAGGCCCTCAGAAACACTGTGGGCTTCACACCCTGGGTGTGTTCTCCAGTGCGGGCGTGGTCACGTCGAAACCGCAGCGCCCCTCAGGCTAGGCCGTCTGACCGAATCAGACACCGCGCAAATCCCCAGCCGGGTTCCCGCTATTACCGTCATTTCTGCGGCGCCCCCGCACTGTCAGTCACAAAACAACCGCGGTGGGATTTTGTTTATATGTAACGCCTTTCATCTCATCATCACAAAACACTTGAGTGAAAGTGAAAAAGTGGAGTGAGGTTGGGGGGTAGGGTGGGGTGGGTTTGGGGTGGTTGGGGGGTGATGGGGGTGGGGGGGTGTAGGCCCTATGGCTATTGCACAGCAGTCGTGTTTCGCCAGAACGCTCACCATGTGGAGAGGGATGGGTTTGCAGGGTGCCATTTTGCCACGTGGCTGTCGCATATTTCTCAGGTTCAGCAGTCATCAAGTATAATGTAATAATATAAACCTCACACTTTACTGAGAAACTTCACAATTTACTGCTGAACTTCACACTCGCACTAGGTGGACTACAGGAAGATCAGCTTCTGTCCTGGAGATCTAAATAAACATCTAAACACTTTACTCTGAACTGTATGTGCTACTTTTTGCTTTGTGATCAGGTCATGAGATGCTATGACTCCTATTGACAGCTGCTGAGTACTGAAGGGGTGTTGGCTACTCTCAACCCTGCTCAGCTGTGATTGGATGTTCTCACCCTGTGACACTGATCTGCTGCACTCACCCTGGCTTGAATATGATTGGCTGTTCTCATTCCTGTGGTGCTGTGGTTGGCTACAATGACTTCTACAGTGCTGTGATTGGGTGTGCTCTACCCTGCTAGACTGTGATTGGCTGCTCGCATCCTGACCCTGTGTTTGTTGGAATAGCCTGTTACTTTTGCCAGGCTCTCTACTGTATGGTGTGTGAAAGGGTTTGGGTGTGTTTGCTTAGTTCTGGTGTTGTTTGGTTTGGCTCCACTTCATTCCCTTTGCTTTGTGTCATCTCACACGGTGACGTTTCTTTTTTTTTTGCGTCCGCCAACTTACCTAAGCACCGTTCCTCGGGTTCAGTTTGGCTCCCAAATATTTGTTTTGACCGTTCTCCTGACGAATCCCTCCTTTATGTCAATCTAGCTTTGTTTGAGTTTAGCACCTTCCGGATGTTTATTTTCTCCCTGTTCGAGTCCGTTCGGGGCGTCGGCGCTGAACCTCCCCGTCTTGTCTCTCCGGCAGATGGGTGGCCTTCCAGAACGCCAGCTTCTCCGGCGAGCTGTACCTGCTGGAGCGAGGCCTGTACAGCGCCCCGGAGGACTGGGGGGCGTCCACCTTCCAGGTCGGCTCCGTCCAGCCGGTCTTCGTGGTACGAGGAGTTTCACATTTCATAAAGTGCTTTATTATTTTTTTTTTTTGTCATTATGCTCTCAGATCTGTTTCCGCGGTGCCCTCGGGCTATGAGAACATCAGACGGTTCGGGGGAGCCTTTCAGGAACTGTTTCTGAAAGCACAATCGTTTGAAAATGTGAAATCGCCTAAGTAATATGCCAAAAAAAAAAAAAAAAACAATAAGAGATTGAGTTTCATTCTCTTTTGAGTGCTGAGTTCTTTTTCTCTTTTGTTTTCCTTCAGGATAATCTGCAAAACATCGACAAGTTTAAGGTGTGTGCAGAAGTGGGCCTGCCATGATGTGTACAGTGTAGTGTCAAACCAGGACTCTGTGGTCATCATGTGTTCATCTGGGGTCATCACGTGTTCATCTGGGGTCATCACGTGTTCATCTGTGGTCATCGTGTGTTCATCTGGGGTCATCATGTGTTCATCTGGGGTCATCATGTGTTCATCTGGGATCATCATGTGTTCATCTGGGGTCATCGTGTGTTCATCGGTGGTCATCATGTGTTCATCTGGGGTCATCATGTGTTCATCTGGGGTCATTGTGTGTTCATCTGGGGTCATCATGTGTTCATCTGGGGTCATCATGTGGTCATCTGGGGTCATCATGTGTGACTCAGCCTCTCGGTTCTGGTGCCACAGGTCCAGTTGTTCTCGGAGCCCGGGTTCGAGGGCATGGTTCACGTTCTGAATGACAATGCACCGGTGCTGCCCGATGATTTCTCTGTGGGGTCCTGCAAAGTTCTGGCTGGCAGGTGAGTATATTGGGAACGTCTCTCGCTCTCTTACTCTCTCTCTCTCTCCCACAAGTGCTACTTCACTCTAAATCTGTCCCATAATGCACGCAGCTGGTGTTAACATCACCCACTCTCCCAGTGGTGCCTACAGTGCGTGTAAATGACCCAACAACACTCTCTTCAGTCCGTGTAAATGACCCAACAACACTGCCAACAGTGGGTGTAAATGACCCAACAACATTGCGTGTGTGTGTGTAATACTGACTGTATTACTCAGTGAGGCAGCTTCTGCATTTTGATAATGAGCTACATCTGCGATAACTCCGCCCTTGAACAAGACCACACCCCCTTTACTTAGACTGCTCCCAATGAGGACCCCTAGAATCAGCAGGGCCAAAAATGTGATTGTTGGCTGACCTTCCTTTAGTGCAGCTAGTGATGGCTCCATTCCCATGGCGACTGTAGCATGACAGGGCCTTGCTCTGTGGGTAGTGCTGTGGGGCAGGGTGGGGTTCAGGGGTCACGGTGACTTGATTTCTGGGCCTGCTGGCTTTCCAAAGCAGTGCTCCACTGTTTCCTGGCTCCCAGCATGCATTGTAGCCCAGATAGAACAGATGAGAAGGGAGACAAACTATCCTTTGTGTTTCCTGAAGAATGAAGTGTGCTTTTTTGCTGAATGTGTAGAATTTCAGCTTTTGTTGGGAATGTTGTGTATACAAGCCAATTGGGGCAAAGATATCATCCAGAGAAGCCCCATGAGCACAAACATATTTACATTTATAAAGAAATAACAAAAAAATTAAGTCATTTTAGATCTAGAATTTTGTTTACCTCATCCAACGTGGTATGTAAATTTTATGTTTTCATTATGCTTAAATGTGGTCCTTGCTGGTAATGTGGCCCTTGGTGGTAATGTGGCCCCTGGATGTCTCTGTCCTAGCTGGGTGGCGTTCGAGGGTCCTCAGTTCACACAGAACATGTACGTCCTGGAGGAGGGGGAGTACCCCGACCCCCCTGCCATGGGCCTGCCCCACAATTCCACCGTCCTCTCGCTACAGACCATCTGCTTTGTGAGTACAGCTTTTATAAATTGTGTGTGCGTGTGTGTGTGTGTGTGTGTGTGTGTGTGTGTGTGTGGTGTGTCTGTGTGTGCTTGCGTATGTGTGTGTGAGTGTGTGTTTGTATAAGATAGGTGTGAATGTAGCACAGAAGGTGGAATTTTCCATGTAGTCTCACCTGCCAGGAAGGTCGACAGAGCACAATGTCCTCGGGTTCACGGGCCAGTAATTACATGTGGTAAATGTGCAGCATTCTGTGATTATGGGTGGAGCCTGGCATTTAGGAGGTTGCAGGCTCACAGCCTCAGGTGAGTGTACAGCCGTTGTGCCCAGATTCTGAAAAAGAGGAAGTGAGATGCCTTTGGAGACCATGCAGGATGGCAAACTTATCATTTATTATCTTTGTTTTTGAAAGTAAAGCTACCATCACCCAAGTAATTAACCAGATCAGGGAACTTTAGAGGGCAGTGTCATTTAGTCCCAACATGCAGTCTTTACAGAGCCCTCCTGCTCCATGCTGGGAAAAAGAACACTTAAACAACCCGTAACTATGCAGGGTGGAGTCAGGACTTAACTCTGTACTGTTGCTTTAAGAAGAGCATGCACACTTCCTGTATGAGTGCTAGCCAGGATGTGAGGCCATTTCAGAACAGACTGTAACTTGTACTCCTGCTCCCTGCTCTCTGACTCATAGTGTGGTGTTCCTAACTGTCAAGACATGATCCCAACTGTTTGTTTCTTTCTCGCTCTCGCTCTCTCTCTTTTTCATACTGTCTCTTCTCCTCCATCAGGAGTTCTCCCTGCCCTCCATCACTCTCTTCTCCAAGCCCAGCTTCAGAGGCAGGAGGCTGGTTCTGAAGTCGCCTGTGGTGAGCCTGAAGCAGGCCGGGTCTGACGGGCATGTCCCCTCGCTGCTGGTGGAGGGAGGGATGTGAGTGAACGCATATCCCACAATTCCCACTGTCTGTGACCTCTACACATACTGACAATATATCCCGCAATTCACTCTGCCTGTGACCTCCGCACATCCTGACAATGTATCCAACAATTCTCTCTGCCTCTGACCTTTACACATTGACAGTGTATCCCACAGTCCCCTCTGCCTGTGACCTCTGCACATCCTGACAATGTATCCAACAATTCTCTCTGCCTCTGACCTTTACACATTGACAGTGTATCCCACGGTCCCCTCTGCCTGTGACCTCCGCACATTCTGACAATGTATCCCACAATCCACTCTGCCTGTAACCTCCACACATACTGACAGCGTATCCCACAATCCTCTGTGTTGGTTACCTTGACGATCCTGAGAACACTCCCCTCTGTCTTGTAGTGGGGCTGATGACCGAGTGAGAGGTGTGTAAGAGCGCCTGGGCGATCCAGTTCAGCACGCACTCGTGATTAAACGCTCTGTTTAGAGAGAGAGAGAGCAGTGAATGCTGATTAAGGGAGAATTTTACTCTCCACGGACCACTGGGGCTGCACAGTCATATTACACTTACACGCCTGACAAGGACGTGCAAAATTCCCGGCCAGGGTACGAATGCGGCTGGACGGCCTGGTGTGGGGTTTAAATTTAGGATCGTCCCATGTGAAGGTGGTAGACTCCCCCTTTTAGGTAATGAACTAGCAGCGGTGGGGGGTGGACGGGGGGGGGGGGGGTGAATGAATCGCAGGAGGGTGACACATCTCCCTGCCGAAATGGCGGCCCCCTGCAGTTTTGGGGAAGGGTTGGTCCGCCTGGCAGCTGAACGCATTCCTATCCTGGTTTGGCAGAATTCTCCTGGAAACATGACAGAAATCGCATCGTGCTGGGAGAACAGGGGAGTCGTACGACCCAACAGCACTGCCTGCAGTGCGTGTAAACGACCCAACAACACTGCCTAGAGTGGGTGTAATTGACCCAACAACACTGCCTGCAGTGTGTGTAAATGACCCAACAACACTGCCTGCAGTGCCTGTAAATGACCCAACAACACTGCCTGCAGTGCGTGTAAATGACCCAACAACACTGCCTGCAGTGGGTGTAAATGACCCAACAACATTGCGTGTGTGTGTATGTAATACTGACTGTATTACTCAGTGAGACAGATTCCTGTACGGTGTGGGAGTGTGAGTGTGTGTGTGTGTGTGTGTGTGTATATATGTGTGTATCTGATCACTTTCTCTCTCTCCCACAGGTGGGTTTTGTATGAGAGCAATAATTTCCAGGGTCGCCAGATTGTGCTGCAGCCCACTGAGATCGGGGATTGGTACAAGTTCAGTGGCTGGCAGCGAATTGGATCCCTGCGCCCGCTGTTCCAGGTACTGCAGCCTGACTGTTCTGCAGTCATGTGGTCTGTAGTGTAGTCTGTGGGGTAGTCAATACTGTAGACTGTAGTGAAATATGTACTCCAGTCTGTACTGTAGTCTGTAGTGTAGTCTGCCGTGTGGTCTGTACTTCAGTCTATACTGTAGACTGTTGTGTGGTCTGTACTTTAGTCTGTACTGCATCTGTAATGCAGTCTGTACTGTAGAATGTACTGAATGTCTGAGCTCAGCAGTGCTCAGTGGATGATGGTGATGTCATCAGTCAGGAATGCAGAGCTGGTTGTTTTTTGCTCTAGCTGTAGCAGTGGTTCAGATGTTCTGCATTTTCACTCATGAAAGAAAGAACGTGTGCATGACAGAGATGTGCAATGCTAAAGAATTTCAGTGTGTGTGTTTCTCTGCAGAAGCTGGATGTACCTGTGCGTGTGTGTGTGTGTGTGTGTATGTGTGTGTGTGTGTCTCTGCAGAAGCCGGTGTAATGTACCTGTATGTGTGTGTGTGTGTGTGTGTGTTTCTCTGCAGAAGCCGGTGTAATATACCTGTGTGTGTGTGTGTGTGTCTCTGCAGAAGCTGGTGTAATGTACCTGTGTGTGTGTGTGTGTGTTTCTCTGCAGAAGCCGGTGTAATATACCTGTGTGTGTGTGTGTGTGTGTTTCTCTGCAGAACCCAGTGTAATATACCTGTGTGTGTATGTGTGTGTCTCTGCAGAAGCCGGTGTACGTGCGGCTGCAGAACAGACACACGAGCGGGTGGATGTCTCTGACGGGGCCGCTGGACGAGGTGAAGCTGATGCGGGTTCAGGCGCTGGAGGAGACGGGCGGAGTCGAGCAGATCTGGAGCTATCACAAAGGAAAACTGCGCTGCAAGGTACCATCGCCATGACAACGGCCTGTTTGTGTGTGTGTGTGTGTGTGTGTGTGTGTGTGTGCACACGTGTGAGTGTGTGTGTGTGTGTGTGTGTGTGCGTGGTTTGACTGTGGCTCTACTTTAGAAGCCTGGATGGTGAATTGCATCCTGGGATAGATTGCGTTGGCCTGTGTTACTCTAGAGACTCTGCTGCTCTGTACAATCTCAATGATTCTGATGGATATTCTGTAAATTAATTGCAGGGGTGTGGCCAAGCACCCCACTGTGGCAGCAGGTGTTCTGTACTGCTGTGTAACTCCTTTTCCTAATCAGAATCTGTGGCTATGAAGCAGGGAGGACAGAAGTGACATCGGAGTAGAGCATCTGGTGGATCTACAGAATCTGTGTCTGTTTCACTGAGCACTGAGTTTCACATGCGGGAGGTTTTTGGTTTGGGTGTGGCTGACTCCGGGCCCTGTTCCTGTACCCTGCAGTTGCTAGAGGACTGTTGCCTGGAAACGACAGGGACGGTTGTCATGGCGGGCAGCAGGCTGTGCGTTTCCCCGGAGATGGGGAAGGAGAATCAGTCGTGGAGCATCACGCGGGACGGCTTGGTCTTCTGCAACCTGAAGCCCGATCTGGTGCTGGAGGTCAAAGGTCAGTGCCCTGCCCCGCCCACATGACTGACTGACTTAGTGGAATCTGGTGGTGTAGTGAAGTGGCTGGAGCACGACCCGCAGGGCCTGGAGTCGAGTAGGACTGCTCTATAGCTAAATGGAGAAGGGGTAGATCCCCATTTGTCCTCCGGTGTGCTGGTGATACGCTATGGTCTGGCAGCTTTGAAGGAGCTGGTATTGGTAAAGGAAAGAACCTTCAAAGGAAAGAACATCTCTTGTGTGGTTGCCCTTTCAAAACATCTTACTTAAGTTTGTTATTCACATTTTATAAAGCCTCTGGCCTTTATGTACCGGTACAATGGGGCAGTGTATTGTGGGTCTTTCTGACTTCAAAGTCTGACCTTTTTTGATCTGGCTGCTGACCGTTCTTGGTGGCTGGTGTGCGGTTTTAATTGTAATTAATTCACACAAATGTATCTGCATTTAGCTGATTACTCAACAAATGAACTCAACCATTTAAAAAAGAAAGGGAAGTGGCTTTGAAACAGGGACCAAACGGCAGATGTTCGTTGCATTTTGAAGTTCCCTTGAAAGGCAAATTTATGCTTTGCATAGACACAATGTCTGCCGTCGGTGACATTGCACTACACAGCTTACTATGACAGTGGCTTCCTGTGTGAAGTCGTTACAGTCATTACAGGATAGCAGCAGTGTCCCTCTTTTTTTACCTACTCCAGAAAGACGAACTCTAGCCCCCCCACCCCCCCCACCCTGTGGAACACGGGTTTGCTGTAACCCCGCCCCTTGCAGAACACAGACTCGCTGTAAACCCTGCCCCCTGCTGGGCACAGACCAATCATCTGCAGGGTCATATACTGTCCATTGTTTTTTTTTTTTTGTTTGTTGCCGCCCAACTGGGCCTGAAAATGTCCAATTCCCACACTAATTCGTAATGTCCAATTACCTGCAACCACAGCCGGGCTCATGCACAAACCCCATTGCTGATTTGGGAGAATGTAGACCTCTGTGGTTCTCCTCTGGATCACCAGAGCAGAGTCTGGTGGTGGTGTCACCAGAGCAGAGTCGAAGGAAGACCTTTCGTACGCTACATTTCCAAAAGTATATGGACACCTGAACATCACACCCATATGTACTTGTTGAACAACTTATTCCCCCACCAAACTCAGCAAACCATTTCATTATGGCCCCGTGCTTTGTGCACGGGGACATTGCCATGCTGAAACGGGACAGGGCCTTCCCCAAACTGTTGCCACAAAGCTGGAAGCACACAATTCTCTAGAATGTCATTGTACCATATAGATTTCTCTTCATTTGGAACTGAGTGGCCTAGCCTAAACCATAAAAAAACAGCCCCAGACCATTTACTCCTCCCTCCAACAAACTTCACAGTTGCCGCTATACATCCTGCCAAACCCAGATAGACTGCCAGATAGTGCTGTGTGATTCATCGCTCCGGAGAAAGCTTTTCCACTTGCTCCGGAGTCCAGCGGCGGCGTGCTTCACACCACTCCAGCCGATGCGTGGCCTTGCGCGCGGTGATCTTAGGCTCGTGTGCGGCTGCTCGGCCGTGGAAACCCGTTTCGTGACGCTCTTGACAAACAGTTCTTGTGCTGACTTTTCTTTCAGGGGCAGTCTGGGAACTGTGTAGCAGGCGGTGCAACCCAGGACTAGTTTTTACACACCACACGCTTCAGCACTAGAGCGCTCCCGTTCTGCGAGCTCGTGAGGCCTAACCGCTACCGTGGCCGAGCCGTTGTTGCTCCTGGAATGTTTCCAGTTCACAATAACAGCCCTTGCGGTCGACTGGGGCAGCTCTAGCAGGGCAGAAATTTGAAAACTGAAACTGACTTGTTGGAAAGGTGGCATCCTGTGACAGTGCCACGTTGGAAGTCACTGAGCTCTTCAGCACAACCCATTCTACTGCCAATGGATTTGTTTGTCTATGGAGATTGCTTGGCTGTATGCGCACACACACACACATGCACGCACGCACGCATGCACACACACACGCAGATGCTCGCTCACATGCGCACATGTACGCACACAGACACATACACACACACACACATGCATGCACACAGACACATACACACACACATGCACATGCACACACACACACATGCACACATACAGAAGAATCCTCAAGGCAACATTAAAAATGACAACACTATAAGCCAATATACACTGGGCTGTTGTATGAAAAACAGGGATGCCCTTCAGGTCTGTGAATCATGACTTATAAATCAGCAGAAAATACTAGCAAGTCCAGTTTGATCTGATTATGGATCGAGCCAGGACTACAAAGCTAAACGAACAGAAGCAGAAATGGAGGATTTAATTGAGTTGAGCATTAAGATGGTATCTAGTTTGTTCACGTATTTCTACAGTATATTTTATTCACGTTGTTGTGTAAGTAGTGTTAGGAAAATTTCTGGCTCATAAATATGCAGGTTTATGACCTGAGTAGCCTGCTGGTGTCATTTCCTGCTGCTGAGTTCAGCTGAGTGTGTGATTGGCTGTCAGCAGCAGAGCATGTGATTGGCTGTCACCTGCAGCTGGAAAAACTGACAGAACAGATTATGGATGAGAGGAAGACACATACACACACACACACACTCACGCACACACACACTCACGCACATACACACACACTCACGCACACACACACACACACACACACACTCATGCACATACACACACGCACATACACCCACACTCACGCACATACACACACGCACACACTCCCCCCCACACATACAAACACACGCACATACACACACACACACACTCCCCCCCCCACACACACACACACACACACACACACACGTGCATGCACACACACGCACACTTCCCCCACACACAAACACAGGCACATACATACACACACACGTACGCACACACACACATGCCTGCTCACAGTCAGACACGCACGCATGCATGCACACACACGCACACATATATGCCTGCTCACACACATCCGCGCGCGTGCACACTCACACACACACAGCTGTACTGCATGGTTCTGAGATCTGTATAGCTTGGGATATGCCCTACAGTGTTTATGACAGAACTAATATTCCCTTACCATGTAATAAAATCAATGGCATTTTATTTCTGATTGTTTGGACATTTTGAGCATGAGTGGGAGGTGTGCAGCCTTGAGCTCAAGCTGTTTGAGCACCTTTACCTGCTTCTGTAGCACGCTGTGCACCCTGGGTGTTCACACCTTTAGACACCGGGTGCAACTTGCCTTTTTTTCCTCCTGTCCTGGCTCATTCCAAAGGGCTCGACTTTTTTTAGGCTTTTTTTTAGGCTGTGAGTAGCAGGGGCAGGAAAATCTCCATGGAAACCTGACTGGTCTGCTGTACAGATGTTCTTGTGTGTGATTCATTTTGGTGACTAACAGAGCTTTTAAAAAAATATATATATATTTTGCAGCCATATTGGGTGAACTGCCATCTTAAGTTATTTCCGATGTTAATGTAGTCACTTACAGTTCATGTAGCCACTTGTAATTTGTGCTTAAAAAATGATGAACACACACTTGAAGACTTTATTTGTGATAGTCTTGAATCAAAAAAAAAATGTGATTTTGACGGTCTCGAAAGCCTTTGTCTGGGATGAAAAGTTAAGAGGTGAAGAGTTTTTATCTGGTGTCAGGCCTGTTCCAGACTTCTGTTTAATCTCAAGGGAATCGCTGCTTCAGCTGCCAGTCCTGCCTGAACTCATTTAAACTCATTTAAACTCGGGTATTTGTATGACCGCAGGAAGCGGGTGGCTCCCTGCAGGATCAAATCCTCATTACTTGGCGCCATCTTGTGGATTGTTTGAAAAGTGCACTATTAAAATGAGCCACCAAACTCTGGGCTGGTCAACACCTGACGCCTGCAAGCAGCTCCTTTTTATATCATGGGGAAAGATTATCAGCTGTGATTTAAAACTTTACATACATTTTATAGTAACGTTTGGTGTCATATTAATATAATGTGAGATGTCCTTTCTTATTCTTACAGGAGGGCAGCACTACGACAAAAACCAAGTGATTCTCAAAGTGTTTGAAGAAAAGAACCTGAACCAGAGATGGTCTGTGGAGGTCTTGTAATGCATCAACATGGGAGCAGGAGATATTTTCAGTGCCTCACTGAGTTTCCTCACTGGACTTTGCGGATCTCATGTGCAGCTCCGCAGTGGGCCTCAGGGCCCTCTGATGCAGCTCCACAGTGAGCCTCCAGACTCTACAGTGCAGCTCCACAGTGGGCCTCAGGGCTTTGAGGTGCAGCTCCACAGTGGGCCTCAGGGCTCTGCGGTGTAGCTCCACAGTGGGCCTCAGGGCTCTCTGGTGCAGCTGTCCCATGGATCTCTGACAGACATGCCTTATGAACTAGGAATAGAGAACAGCATTTATAAACGCTGCTCCCCAACCCTCACCTTTCTGAAGCCTCTAACTTTACGCTTCTGATGCAGCATTCCTTCGGCGTGCTCTTCGCTCTGTTCCCTCCATCCTCATCCTCTCAGGCAGCCTTTAAAGGTTTTTCCACATTGTTCTGTTTTACAGACCAACACGTGGGCTTATTTCCCTGGAAACCCTTTTTTAACCATTTAAGGTGTAATATCACAAATATGTCATTAGAATGTTCTGAGCTTGAATGTGATGATCACTACTGGTAAGTAAAAGCAATGGAGTTCTAGAACACTGACTTAGAATCTTGAAAAAGCATTCCAAAACACCTACTCTCCAAAGTGTTAAATATATACAAGATTTTAACACCATAACAAGTATCTGTACAAAAACACTCATGGAGCATGCTGGAAAATGACTGCAAAGCAAGGAAAAAAATATGCAAGAACATTTAGTTCATATTTAGGTCCACAAACAACTCAAACTGCATCGACATGGTCAAGTGAACCTCTGGGCTGAAGAGGAAACAAAAAGGCCATCTCAAACTCCATCTGACAGACATTCGGGAATAGGGAGGGTTTGTCCAAAGCTTCAGAGCGTTGAAGTGTTGTGTTTGTCCATTATGGACCGTACAATACAGTATGTTCCTGAAACCTGAGGGTTTAAAGAGAACCTGAAATCTGCGCAAACACAAAAAGCGGTACCTGTTGCGTGCTTAAAATCCAGCACACAGCCTGCGCTGAACTACGCCACACTTCCACTGTTTACACTGGAGCCCGCAATGGAAATTTACCTCCTGGAGCACAGGTGTGCGCCAAACGGTCACCCGATAGGGGGGTGTGTCCAGGCTGGGCTGTCACGAGAAAGTGGCTTCTCGTGACAGTCCAGAAGGTCTCGCCCCCTCTCGTTCGGTTTGAGCGAGATCTCGCGTCTTGCAGAGAACACTTAAGTAAACACGTCATAGGACGTGGTCCGTGTTATGCAGATATACTGACGGGGGCGATACGTCATGTGACCGTTTCCATTAGCCCCTTTTTGTACATTTTGACCAGGCGTTTTCTTGTTCCCAGACTTCTCCAGATTCTGTAACCTAGCTGACGTGAGCGTGTTTATCGCTTACGGCTACATTTCTGTCCTGTATACGCACAAGGATCGTTTCCATTGGAGAAGCTGAGAAGCTAAAAAGGCGAACGCACATTTTACGAATGGCCTAAATACAAGATAATTCAAGGCGCAGCTGGTGCCTATGTAACCTCAGGATCAGTGGTGTTCACTCTTGCCCTTGGATAGCTGAAGCCTTGACTCGTTCCTGTTTTCACCTTGAAAGCAGCGACTAAGGTCAAACGCAAGTAGCCAGGTGAGGTAAGTGTGTAATCAGCTTCGATAGATGAAGTGCCTCTTAAGTCAAAGGCACCTCCCACGGCTGTGTTGAGAGTCTGAGTGAACACTGCTAGTGAGGATTACGCAGAGGGGCTGTGATGATGATGCGCAGTCCGGTTTTATTGAGTCGAGAGAAGCAAAACATCGCTGTTACTGTAATTCCTGGGTTCTGCCTCTATGTGTAGGGTCCTGTACGGTCAGCCCTACCCAGAGAGGAAGGGGGAAGCCATTTTGTCTTCAACACATAATTATTACATAAATATTAAGACTTTATGCCAGTGGTCTCAAACTCGTTGCCGTGGAGGGCCGTGTGTATGCAGGTTTTCATTCCAACCAATTAATGCTGCCTTAATTGAGTCCAATTACTCATTCAGCCATATGCATTTAACTGCATTGAAGCACAGAATATAAGCAAGTTTTTATTTAGACAATGCAATGCGGGTCACCCTAGACGTCGGGTCACCATTATGTGCAAACCTGCATCCCTAATTCAGCAAATTATTGAACTAATTATATCATCAAGATCTGAGGCTGGAATAAAAACCAGCATACACACGGCCCTCCATGAGTTTCAGACCACTGCTTTATGCACATGCTGCCTTTGCCGGTTATATTTCCCAGAATTCCCAGGGAGACAGGTCCACCTGAGAAAGCTGTTGTGCCCCCCCCGCCCCCCCATTTTCCCTGCCCTCTCCAAAGGACCTGAGGAAAACTTTTTAAAATAACAACTTATTAAATGATGCGCCAGATGACTCAAAACAGCTAGCACACCATCGGAGGAGAAATTCTGTCAACATTTTTCGGACCACATACAGACTGCTTCCCCACTAGTGCCGTGTTTACATCATGAAGCTTGCCACTTTCGCAGAATGTGTCCTGGATCCTTTAGCAAACAGTATGTACATAAACAGGCTCAATGCATCGATTTTTATACTCACACATATGCTGTAATTTACCATCAACTTTTTATAAACTACATTCAAACTACATTGTGTAAAAAAAAAACACTTTACCGGTCAGCAGGTTTAAATCCCATTTCAGTGTGTACTAAAAATCTATTTTCTCTGTACATTTCTGAAGTTACTGAAACTATAAAGTGCGGTTGAATTTTAATAAATAAATGTTTGTTTTTCTTACGCAAGATGTGTTTTAGTATTATTGCTGAAATGGTGCCCTGTCATAAAGCCCTGCAGAGACAGCCATGAGCTCTGTTATAGACGTGCAGATGGCCTCCGTCCTCTATACAGATGCGGCTCCTCATTCACACCACATCCTCGCTAACAAACAGCACGCACAAGTCCAAGTCTGGGGTCTGTACATCGGTTTTATTTAACACACATCTCCAATCTCTTTACGGGTGGGGTCCTTAATGGTTCATCAGGAAACCCCCTCCGTTCCTTAGTTGTTGCCATGGTTACTGAGCGTCCCCGCTGCCCGTGACGACGTTCACCACGGTCTTCCCGCGGGCGTGGCCCTTCTCCAGCTTCAGGAAGGCCTGGGGTACCTGGGAGAAGGGGAACTGCTCCTCCAGGACGGGGCGCACCTGCGGGGGCGGTGAGAGGAAGTGAGGCGGGGGCGGTGAGAGGAAGTGAGGCGGGGATGGTGAGAGGAAGTGATGCGGGGGCGGTGAGAGGAAGTGAGGCGGCCGCACGGAGATACAGCAGGGGACCAGCGGGGATCACCCTCACCCTTGTACAGCCACAGGGCATGCTGGGAACTCCTCGTTACTCAGAACTTAATCGACCCGTTTAATGCAGACGATCACAGAATGAGATCACCGGCCCTCGCTTTCTGGTCTGAATCGGGTCTCCGAATTTAAGGTCAGAGCCAAAACCCCGGCGGACCCTCCAAGGGCACAGAGTGAAAGTTCTGACTCTACCCTTTAAGCCGAAACATTTGGAATCTTAGAAATATTCATGAACAGGCATAACCAAGGACAGTATCGGTGGTGGGACGGCATCTCTGTTCATGAATATTAAACTGGCAAGCGATCGCAGACTGGGGGGGGGGGGGGGGCTTTGCGTGGAGGGGATGGAGTCGTCGGCAATCCCGGATCGGGGAACCAGCACAAAAACAACATCATCTAAAAAGCTATTCCTGCCCTCTACACACCTCGCAATTATGTCTTTCGTGAAATTTAAAAAACATTTTACAGACTTAAAACCTGAATTGAGTGGCCCTAAACCCAGCATTATGCCAGCCGCTCAGACTGTAATATGGTGCGGGACCGAGAGAGGAGAGAGGGATCGCAGAAACGCTGAAAGGCAGAAACGCTGAGCGGTAGCTCCGCCGCGGGTCTGAGAATAAAGGACAGACAATCGCAGGAAACGGAAATTCTAAAGTAAGTAGCAACGCAGTGCGATGCTGAAAAAATCTCAGCTGGGGGGGGGGGGGGGCGGGAAGAGCTTCGCCTTCGGCATCGGAGCGGCCAATCAAAATCCAGCGTCCCCACGCTCCTCCTCTCGGCCCGCCGTCCAGCGGCGTGGACAAAAGGGAAGAACAGAAGATGGGAGGAGAGAGAGAGAAAGGCGGAAGAAGAGATGAACTGCAGTGCTCTGAATGGAGCGATGATGTCATTGTGGAACTCCTCTACTGAGCACACTCAGTGGTCTGTCAGCAGTGCTGATGGAGGCAGAAACGTTTCCTGCAGCCGGCCAGCCGGCCTGGGGAGGGGGGGCTGGGGCCAGTGGGGGGGTTGGGGGGGGATCAGGAGATAAACAGACGGGATTTGGGAGAGATTACAGCAAAGGCTTTCACTGTCAGATTGCATCAACATCCAGTTAGCAGGAGGGCTGCACCTTTGCATCTGTTTAGAGAGTATACACAGACACGCACATGCACACACACGCACACGCACACGCACACTCACACACACACACAATCCACTTGAAAATGCAGTGAGCCTCCCTGCCACTGAAAGTTTAATGCTCTCCATTAGGGGGGGGTGGATCACACAGGTGATCTTACCTGTCCTGCGTCAACCATTTCGCTGATGTCATCCAGAGTTGGTCCACTCGGAGCAAAGAACCCCCAGCGGTAGTGTACCCCTTTACAGAGGTGCTGAGAGTGAGAGAGGGGGGGAGAGAGAGAAAGAGACAGAGAGGAAGAGAGAGGGAGAGAAAGAGAGAGGGAGACAGAGAGAGACAGAAAGACAAGAATAAAGAAATCAAGAGAGAGATGTATAGGTGAGTGTGTCACTCACTGACAGTCTTACACACTCTTGCACTTACAGGTGAGTCACACACATGCTGTTACCTGTACCTCCCCACACAGGTAGAACAGGTCTCCCCAAATGGCATCTGGGGGACCCTTAGGGGTCCTCAGTCAAATTAGTTTAAAACATTTTTAAAAAGACGTGTGTTTATATTTCCATATTTCGTATGTTACAAAATGTAGACTGCTTGACACAGTCATGTAAAAGCTGGGCCTTGGTAATATTATGTTGAAAGCAATTTATTCTATACTGTATTTATTCCGTGCTATATAGATGTCCTAGTGTGGTCATGTACCAGTGTGTAAACACCAGTGGGTGTTAGATGACCCCCACGCGGGGTCCTCACACAGGGGGTGTTCATTTTAAGGGGCCCCCGTGAGTCCGGCTAAGGGGCTTCGCTGACCCTCTGCTCAAAGGAGACGCTCTGTTCTGGGACGGCGTTGTTTGGCTCAGTTTCCTCTACTGTCCCGCACCTGCCGCCGCCACCCCCGCTCCCCGTCCCTCTTCCCCAATCCCTCAGCCCCCCCGACCTCATTCAGGGGCGAAATAAAAAATAAAAGAATTCTCCGGGAATCCTAGAGCACTTTTTTTTCTGGGCCAAGTCAGAAGGGGCGTGGCAGAAACCCCCGGTCACGTGACGTCAGCGCTGGCAGACGGGCGGCACGCGGCGGCTGTGGGCACTGCGGAGGGTGGGGGGGGGGGGGGTTGGTGGGGGCGGGCGGGTTTCGGTACCAGTAGAGAAGGGGGCTTTGTTTCCTGTCAGCTGAAAACCACAGAGAAAAACAAAGAGAAATCGTCCTCCATCGCGTGCGTCCTCCTGCAGGATGGGCTCACAGCTCACCCTGCATCTACACTGCAGGCGTTTAGCAGACGCTCTTATCCAGAGCGACTTACACCACTTTTACACGGCATTTACACTGCATCCACTTCTACAGCCGGATATATACTGAAGCAGTGCAGGTTAAGCACCTTGCTCAAGGGTACAACTGCAGTGTTCTACCTGGGAATCGATCCTGGGACCTTCAGGCTGCAAGACCAGCTCCTTACCCATTCTACTACACTGCCGCCCAAGGTTTGCACCTCACTCCCCTCTGCCCTGGGGGGTTGGGAGGGGGACTGAAATTCAAAAAGCTCTCTGATACGTCAAGTGCAGTTCCCGGGCAGAGGGCTGTCGCCATGGCAACGTTGCGGTTCACGTGCCCGAAATGCACACGCTCGTAATCCGAGTTTCCACCCCCCCCCCCCCCCCCCCCCCCTAAAACTCACACCCGCCCCCCTTCCAGGAGACAGGAACTCCCGCACCTTTTTTTCCCTCAGAATCCCCCGGGGGAGAGCACGCGGGGGTGGGGGTGGTGTGTGGGGGGGGGGGTTGGGGGCGCCATTGGCGAGAGAGCGCTCACGACAAAAGGAAATCCCGATCGGCCAATCGGATTCATCCTGTAACCAAGCCTGAGGTCCTGCAGGCTGTGGCCCTAACCCCCACCCCCTTATCCTCTGAGCACACCCTGTCCTTTCAGAAATGGAGGGAGGGAGGGAGGGATGGAGGGAGAGAAGGAGAGAGGACGCTGGTCGGCCGAGGAGAGGTGTGAATCTCCACCGACACTCTAATCCGGCCCTGGAGGCCTTTCCCACTGCGCCCCCCCCCCCCCCCACCTGACGGCGTTCTCCATCGCTTGTTTTCATTATTGTTTGTTTGTTTGTTTGTCTGTTTGCTGGACTGACTGAATGCTTATTGATTATAAACGGGCCCCTGTGCCGTCCCTGTGCGAGACCACACCTTGGCATCACGGGCACTGACACTCACGCTCACGCTCGCACACGCACACGCACTCGCACTCGCACTCGCACTCGCACTCGCACTCGCACTCGCACACACACTCACACCCACACCCACACCCACACCCACACCCACACGCACACGCACACCCACACCCACACCCACACCCACACCCACACGCACACGCACACGCACACCCACACCCACACCCACACCCACACCCACACCCACACCCACACCCACACCCACACTCACACCCACACTCACACTCACACTCACACTCACACCCACACTCACCCTCACACTCACACTCGCACGCACACTCACACTCACTCACGCTCACACTCACACTCACACTCACACGGACGTTCTCCGGTGCCCTGGGCGGCTGTGTCGGCCTGCTGAGGCGAATGCCATTCAGTTTAGTGTAATAACGTTAATTAAATAATGTCACTAATTGGCTCACAGCTCAGCGCCATGTCCTCTGGGAGCCCCAGGAACAGAGGGAGGCGGGGCGGTGAAATCATATAATTAAATGTGTCATCACCAACCCCCCCCCCCCCCCCCCACACACACACACACACACACTCACACTTACTCACAGCCCCCCAGGACTGAAGCTGGACACTGTTTCCATAGATACGGTGCAGGAGTGAAATAAGACTGTGTGCTGCAGTACTGCTCAGGGGCAGCAGGGGGCGGCAGTGCATGCTGTGGCTGGACTGGGCTGGGCTGGGCTGGGCTGGGCTGGGCTGGACTCGGGGGGGAGTTAAGGGGGGCAAGGGGGCAGTGTGTGTCGTGGTTGTGGCTGGGCTGTACTCGGGGTTGGGGGGGGGGGGCGGAGGGGTAGTGTGTGACTCATGGCACAGACACGCCTGTTGATCCTCGAACAATGACCCACTGCAGGATGACAGAGCTCTGCACATCAGCCAAAATACTGCTGCCTCAGCAACATACACTCACACACTTACAGACTCACTCACACGTGCTCACACACACCCAGGCACTCACACACACACACTTACAGACTCACTCACACACATACACACACATGCTCACACAGGCACTCACACACTCACACTCAAACACACATTCACACACACACACACACACACCTCACACACAGACACACACACACACACACATGCTCACACACACACCTCAAACACAGAGACACACACCTCACACATGCTCAAACACTCACAGAGTTTTCAGCAGATTATAATATAGATGCAGACACAGCATCCCAGGTCAGTCAGGTTGTAGGGCGTAGGGTACAGGGAGGGTGTAGGGCACAAGGTTGTAGGGTGTAGGGTACAGGGATGTTGTGCTGTAGGGTACAGGGTGTAGGGTTTAGGGTGTATGATACAGAGCAGTAGGCTGTAGGGTATAGGGTGTAGGATGTATGGTACATGGCATAGGGTTTAGGGTGTAGAGTACAGGGTGTAGGGTTTAGGTTGTAGGGTACAGGGTAAATAGGGTTCAGTACCTTCAGTGTCTTTCTGGCGATGGTCACCCCATTCTGCATCATCCCATCAGCCACGCCCAGGCGGTCCGTGTTAAACAGGAAGGGGGTTACCAAGGTAACGTACTTGGCTCCAGCCCAGGGCTTCAGGAAGTCCAGGGCCCAGTTTTCCGTGACCCCGCCCACATTATCCAGGATCAAATCAAACCTGAGGACCAGAGAGAGACAGCCAGAGATAATCATCTCAGAGATAATTAGCGCCAGTGTGGTAAGAACCTGGGCTTGTAAGCTTAGAGATTGCTAGGTTCAAAACCACTTGGGGCAAAGCAGTGTTCTGTATTATTTACTTCAATATTACGATATCACCCATAATTTAAAAAAAACTGTCCTTTAATGTAATTTAAACCTGAACATGACACGCACACACACACACACATACACGAACACACACAACACGCACATATATGCACGCACTCACATCCGCGTACGTGCACACACAGACACAGATACACACAGACACACACACACACACACACACACACACACGCTCACGCTCACGCTCACGCTCACTTTTTGCCGTTAGTTTAGACTCACCATTAAACTCACAGGCGAGTCATCATTTCCACACGTACCGTTTGGAAAGTCTATTTTGCTGAACGCACAAACTCAACAGTTCTGGTGACAATAAGAACCAACACATCCTGACGCATCAGAAATTGTTCTGATCACTTAGATCTGGAGGCAGAAACCGAACTGTCGTCAAACTGCCGAAACCCACGACTGCACCAGTTCCCTTTAAGCAGAGAGCGCTATTAGCCTCCTAGCAAACACAGTCCTGCTGTGTCACACATATTTCTTAGCGCTTCTCTAACACCGCTTCCATCTTTGCCCAGCGCTTAAGCCGCTGTCCTAAGGGTGACACACAGCATCGCCACGGCGATGCTAAACTCAAGCAGAGTTTCCATGGAAACAGCTCAGGTAAGTCCACGAGCGAGGTTGGGTGGGGGGAGTGGGGGGGGGCGGGGGGAGGTCGAGCTGCAAGTCAACATGCCGACAGCCCTGTTTGGACACCTCCACGCTGCTATTTTCAGAGTTTCCGCACCCCCGAGGAAGACGAGGGTTTCACCCTCAGGGCGATGGCGTCTCCAAGGGCAACTGCGCCAACAAACGGCAAGCTCCTCCCACTCCCTTTCTGACACAGATCCTTTAGCTCACGGTTGTCCAGCCTTATCCTAAAAGGGTCGCTGTGGGTGCAGGTCTTAGCCCAGCACTACGACACCTGATTCTACTTATCGATGTCTTGATTGAAGACCACAATTAGCTAATTAGATAAGGATAAGATTGGACACCCTGTCTGTACAGTGTAGTGACTGCGTGTATACATTGACAGTCTGTACAGTGTAGTGACCGTGTTTAATAGACTGACAGACTGTACAGTGTAGTGACTGCGTGTATTAGACTGACAGTCTGTACACTGCAGTGACTGTGTGTAATAGACTGATGATCTCACTTTTCGAGAGACTTCAGCTGCTCTGGCACGTCCCCCGCCGTGTAGTCAACCACATGATCAGCCCCCAGCCCCCGCACCAGCCCCTCGGCATTCTGGGAGCAGGTCACAGTCACATGGGCACCCCAAGCTTTCAACATCTACAGAGAAACAGGAAGTGCTCACCATTGTTCAGGAATCACCCATATAAAAGGGTCCTGACACGACAATGATAAAGACAGCCATAATAATGATTAAAATTGCATTAGTTTTTAAAAAATATATTGTTAATAACACTTGCTAGTTACCTGGATAGCAAAGGTTCCCACACCACCTGAGGCTCCAATTATCAGCATGCTGAAAAGAAAGAGGAATAGAGAAAGAAAGAGAGAGAGAGAGAGAGAGGAGGAGGAGAGGAGAGAGAAAGAGAGTGGAGGACAGAGGGGGAGAGATATAGAGAGTGGGGGAGGGAGAGAGAGAGCAAGGGAGGGACAGAGAGAGAGAGTGGAGGGGGGAGAGTAAGAGTGGAGGATAGAGGGGGAGAGAGACAGAGACAGAGTGGAGGAGAGAGGGTGGAGAGAGAGAGCGAAAGAGAGAGAGGGTCACAGAGAGAGAGACGAGGAACGAGAGGGAGATCCAATTATTCATCTGCGTTCATGTTTGAATGTATTGCTGTACACTTTGTGAATCTGGACTGGAATGAGAGGCCGGGTCACACCGTACACCCCCCCCACAGGAGGAAACTGAACGCACGCACGCACGCACGCACCCGTACTGGGTCAAAAGGAAACCCCGAAACGCTCGGCAAACGGCGCCGCGCTCCGCGCACAGAACAGAGCTGTCGATCACGTATGGCTCGCGGGCAGGAATTTGACCTCCGAACCCACGGCCCTTTCTTTCCGCCTGTTCCTCTTTCGTTCCGTTTGCTCAACAGGCAAACGAGCAGGTAACTGAGGGGATAACCCATAGCGGCTGGGAGCAAATTTCCTTATCCGAATCTCACGGCGTGAGTCGTTTCCCTCACACACATTCTGGGGTGCGTCCTCCTCCTCAATCCGTGCGCCCGCGGTGTTTTTAACTGCGTTAAACGCAAACGCAGTCAACAACCTCAGGGGTCCAGGTCCTCAGAACCTTGCGGGTGGCACAACGAAAGGCAACATTGTTTTTATTGTAACTTGGCGTAATCCCCTAAATTTGGGGGTTTTATTGCACGGACGTGTGAAGTTGTTTTGGGAATTCTGTCCGTTGAAATGGGGTCAGAAGGTACAGAAATGAATGTTTTTAAGGGCTGAGAGTCTGTGGTCATTTTGGTAATTTCTGTAGGAAACTCTGAAAAGTGCCAAACTCTCTGTGCTGTACAGGTATGGGGCATGCCACCCCGCCAAGGTGTAACTTGGCAGGGTGGCATACTTGCCATCCCAATAAGAATAGGGTAATGTCTGCCTTTTTCACCCTCCCTCCCTCCCTCCCTCCCTCCCTCCCTCCCTCCTTCCCTCCCTCCTTCCCTCCCTCCCTCCTTCCCTCCCTCCCTCCTTCCCTCCCTCTCTCTCTCTCTCTCTCTCCCCCTCCCTCTCACTCTCTCTCCCTCCCTCCTGTCTCTCCCTCTCACTCTTTCTTCTTCCTCTCACTCTCTCTCTCCAATCTTAATAAGAATCTGACCCAGTGATGGTTCTAGCCTTCTGTTCTGCCAGTCAGTATACAATCACCCCAATTTCTAACAGTCACAGTCCCCTCACACCCACACGCCCCCCCCCCCCCTCCTCCCCCAGGGAGCCTTACGATGTCACAAACAAAACCCTCTGGGTTGTGGGAGGAGCTTACCGTTTGTTGGCGCAGTTGTCCTTGGAGACGCCGCCAGTGTTGACCAGGGCGGACCAGGCCGTGGAGGCCACATACGGGACGGCCGCCGCTTCGGGGTGACTCAGCGATTTGGGCTTGTGGGACACCTTGGGGGGGGGGGAAGGCACGGACGGCCCGTCAGATGTATGTCACGAGGGGGGGATATTTCACAAAGCAGGATTGTAGCGCTCGCTAGATAACTTAAAGTAGTAAAACCCGAAACAGCTCTTTCTACCTCGGTCCATGTTCTAGATTTGGAAGGGTTCCAGGTTCTACTCAGCACAATTATCCAGCTAACTCAGTAGTCCTACTTTGTAAAACACCCACCAAGAGCATGGTCGTTCCACAGACAAACACCTACCCCCACCCCCAATTAAAAATACAAACACACTGCAGGTTTATGTCGAGCAACTGTAACTGCTTGATGTTTGTTGGCTCTGCTCCATCAAAAGTACTCTTAATAAGCGCAAGCTGTTAAATTATTAAATGCACACAACACACTAGGCTGTCATATCACACTCTGTACTGTGGTCTCTCCTTAGTGCTGATCTCCAACCTGTTGTTGTGCCAGCTAGCCGATACACCAACAGTAGGTAGTTCAAACTAGCTGGCTAGAAAACCAGTCGGCAATTATACTGTATACGGCTCGTTCTTTCCCCTCATCAGTTAGCTCTCTGGCTAAAAAGTTTGCGCATTGGGGTACGATGGAACCTGACAAGGTAGTGAGCTGAATTTGCTGCTTTATTACAGTCAGCCTCAGAAGTTCTATAAGAATGTGCAGCTAGCCAGCGAATGTGGGGTTTACTGAAAGCCATTTTACAGGCCCAGTTAAACCACAGTGCCGTTCGCAGCTGGACGAAGCTCCGCTCGCACAAGGGGAAGCGCGCAGCGAAGACGCCGTACCTCGTTTGCGCTCAACACCACGAACTCCGCCAGGCCGCCCTGTTTCCATGGAGGAACAGCCGCCCACACCTGCCAGCACAGGGAGGGAGGCAGGGAGGGATGGGGGGATAGGAAGAGAGAGAGAGAGAGAGAGAGAGAGGGAGGAAGAGAGAGAGGGAGGGAGGGAGGGAGAGAGAGAGGGGGGGGAGGGAGGAAGAGAGAGAGAGAGAGAGAGAGAGAGAAGAGATGCTTAATTAGCTGCGGAATCAAATAGACCTTTAACCAGAGCTGAGTAACAGTACCTGGTTTCAACAGTCCGTACAAATCCTAATTAATCCTAATTAAATCCCATTAGTGTAAGGTGATGCCATGGGGTGTCTGGGAGAATGCTGCTCTCCTCCATCCACATCACCTCCTCATCCCCTCCCGTCCCGTCCCGTCCCCTCCCCTCCCCTCCCCGCTCCTCCTCCCCTCCTCCCCCTCCCCTCCCCCTCCCCCCCTCCCCGAGTTCACACCTCATCTCCCGGTTTGAAATAAGCCACATCCAGCCCGCACTCCATGATCACCCCGGACACGTCGCGGCCGAGGACCAATGGGAACTCTCTTCCGGACTGATTGATGTTCAGGGGGTCACGCCTCATTGCCAGTGTAGCGGCTCCATAGCCACCTGAACGGGTGAAAATGGGGGGGGGGGGGGAGATACCTGGTTATTATGGAGGCAATAACAGAACCAATCAAAACTGGTCACCATGGAGGCAATAACAGGCAATAATCAGAACACTGGTCACAAGTATACATACACCAATTTATCCAAAGCCACCGATTTTACACCTACACTTCATCAATGTCATGAAAAAACCTTGAGTGTCCTTGCTTGAGTATGTGTTTATTTATTTATTTATTATTTTTACCAGCATTGGAAGTTCAATTATAGCTCTATGTCATTGTTTCATAACTCAACAAACAAAGTTGGTTCATGAACGAGACGCAAACTAACCATTATGCTTTGTTGACAAATGACAAGGCGGCAGTATCTTTTTAATTTTTTGCTGTTCCCGAGAATTGAATTTCTGAATATAAGGAGCGTTTTCGTGACACTGAAAATGTACATTCATCCATTCGTCATACGCTCTTAATCCAGGGCATCATGCGAAGTGTGTGCACATAACAAGTTTCAGAAAGAACATTGCCACACCTAGAAAGACAATCAAGTCACATCCAAACGTGAGCCAACTGTGTATACACAGCAATGATGACCCAGTATCGGGGGTGGTACTTTGTGTCACCTTGCATAACCTTACTTACATATTGGTGACCAATCAAAAAAAAAAAAAAATTCCTTTCAACTGTGTGCTAGCAGTGTTGCCAGATTGGGTGTATTCCCGCCCAATTGGGCTATTTTTAATGGTACTGTTTGTGGATAAATTGCTTTTGGGCATCTAGTTGTCATATGGGCTATTTCTTGTTATACTGGGTGTTTTTTCTTCCTCTTCCATCCAATTATTCACATCCTCTGCCTATTCCACCAGTCTCATTGCACCTGAAGCCTGTTCATTAGTGGCTGCGTTTGTCTGGATCAAGACAGTGGCTATCTCTGAACTTTCAAGATTGAGCAGGTTTGAGGCTCTGTTTGAGCAGGATAACAGTTTTCAAATCTGACAATTTATTTTATTTAAATATCCTGGATATAAGTGCCAAAAGCGAGAGCAGGGTGTCTGACTGAACTGTGGAAAACTCCACAGGAACTCCCTCCCTCTCTCTCTCTTTCTCTAGTACACACACACACACACACACAATACTAAGAATAGACGGGCAATTACACAACCCTGACCTACCTCAATTTTTCAACTTGCAATTATGACAATTAAATATCTCAGGGCAAGACTTGACCTCACTTACACACACACACACACACACACACACACACAGACAGATGCCTATGGTGATTATTATCCACCCACACCATCAAAGACACATCTGCCTGATCCATAGTTTGTGTTAATGTATTCCAACAAGCACAAGTTTACCACCTGCTTAAACGGGACAATCTGTACCCAAAGACAGCTGCTTTCTGTACACATCCACACACCAACTAAGAACACACCCAGATCAGTGTTTATTTGACTTGTACATACTCATTATTTGAGGTTATTTGAGAACTCTCCGGGTACAAATGTCAAGCCCTTACTCATACTAACTTGTATGGCCAGTTCCAGTCAGTGTACTGTTCTATCATACTGGCCCATATCTATTCTGGAGTGCTGCACACGATCAAATTACAGTGGGCAGCAAGACCTATGTTAGCAGCTACTTCTGACTATAAAATGGGGGCCGGAAGAATGGGTGACAAACAATGGGCGATCTGTGCACATAATAGGGAATTGTCTCACAATGACACTATCCTTGGCTTTATGTTTGCAAACCAGACAAAAAAAAAGTTATTTTTGGGACGTCATTTAGGTACGCTCTGTGAGCCTCTCTTGAGTATCAGGCCTATTACCTCACAAAAGAGGCTAATGTTTACCCCACTAACCCCCTGGTGTCTCAACTGCGATGAGTTTACATTACAGATGGCCACTTGATAAATGTTAGCTACTTACCTCTCATGCTGATGTCAATGGGGTTGAGACCTGCAGCATGGACTTTGACTATGACCTCGTTCGGGTAGTGGATGATGGGGAAACTTGCATTTTTTGTGAATCTAAGTACTTCGTTGCCACCGTACCCATCGATAACCCAGGCAGGCATGATTGTGCGGCGCTCTGTGGAGGTGCTCAGATTTCTGAATGATAAGCTACCATGTCCCGACTCTCCAGAAACCGATATATTAGGTCCCACCGGTTTACAGTGAGACGTACACAACCACCGACTACACGCCACTATTCTGATCCGTTGTAACGTTATCATTGTTGTTTGTACCTGATTATCCAAAATTCACGTAGGTAAGGGTAATATGCAGCAAGCTAACTATCTTACCTGCTGTTACTGTATCTTACTTATACGTGAAGCTTCCAAAACTTACAGTAGTTGCCAATAAGCAAGCACACTTACAGTCGCTACAATTTAATTTATAGAATAAATACGTAGCTAGCTCAATGTATGGGTTGCTTCAATTTACACATTGATATATGGCTAGCTCGCAGCCTAGTTACATAACTTACTCTTCCTTGAGGCACGACTTGCAGTTTGTAGCTAGCTAACTCGTTAGCTTTTGTATTTGCGACAATTCTCTGTTAATGATAATATTTCTAATTCAGCTACCTACACGTTATAACAGCCGGTCGTTATTAAACATACTGGTGCAATTCCTATCTTCTAGAATCATAACCTTTCTTAAAACAATTTGCAACTTGTTTCATTGACTGCCATGCCCAATATTTTGTTAGGTCGATATACTGACCTCCACTCTACCAATAAAAAAGTGGTATGTTCGGCGGTCAACCAATCATACAACGCAAGGTTCAGACGCCTAAAAATGAAACAAATATGGCAACCTCCTGTAGAAGCACAAAATGAAGGTTGTGTATTCATTAATAAGAAAAAAAATATTAAATGAATAAGAAATTATTGCTGCCATGTTGCGTCTCACCATAAGAGAAGTAAGTCTCATCGTTAAAATTCAAACTACAAATCGAAATTCCAAGCTCAGTTCGTTAACATGAATTTACCTGGTTTCCATGTTGTCTTAGCCCGTTAGCTTCCTAGCTTTCTGTTGGCTGTCTTGGAGAATGCCCCAGCTATGTTTTGTCGTTAACGTTAGATTAAACTTTTAACTTGACAAACTGGTCATCAAAAGCAGTTAATCAGCTAACGTTAGCTAGTATAGGCTAGAGGACTTGTCATTCGTAGTTGACAGTGTTTGCGTAACATTTACACATATCTAACTAGACAGACTAGTCTAGCTAACTACCAAACTTAACATTGTTTTTTACCCAAGCAAGATAACAGTTGGTAGTTGCATTAGTTCTTAGGACCGAACACATGTAATGTGATAACGTCCGTTTTGCTAACCGGTGTTGCGTAACTCAGTGGAGTTTAAACGGCTGTAGATTACATGCAACAATAGATTCAAAAGTGAAATCAGTTTTATACAGTGACTCCAGTTAATTCGTATACTTGAGTTAACCATTGCCGTTCGAGATATAATGGGTCCGCCTCTGCAAAAAATGAACGGTCGATCCATATTCGAACGGTGTCCTGCATGTATAATTTGGTTGTCAGTTCATATTAAATGATATTCCACCATGTTACTCGTATTTACCCGCCGGTTATGGGTATAAATCAGTATCAGTATGATGAAAATGTGAGCATGAAAGTATAGACTTATATAAATGCCGTTGTGATTACGTAGGTCTCCCTGGCCTTTCGAGAAGGTCGAATCTTGCCCTCTGAGCTGTGTCAAAAATGCCTGGATCGCATCAAGAAAACGAGACACCTCAACGCCTATATCACGGTGACGGAGGAGCAGGCGGTGGCACAGGCCGCGGCGGCCGATGAGCGCTTCCGCAGAGGTAAGAATAGGTTGAGAATAGATTGAGCTGGTTGTGCCAACGCCAATCTACTTTTGAGGAATTCATTTTGTCGCCCACGCGCCTCACCGATATGGGCTTTCATTTAATTTAGCAGCCAGTGCGAAGCTTGTTTATTGCCTAGGGGTGCAGTTTATTCAGGTGTTGGCACGGTTCAGGAGCCTGAAGGACTGCTACAGGAGGTCATGTCACCTTTGGAAAAGTGAAGAAATTTCTGATGACTTCTCATTCCTGAGAACCGTACTATTTAGCTCAGCAAGTTAGTATAGCTCTTCTGTCGTGTTGCTGAAGGTGACATGTGCAGACAGAGGCCCACAACACATCCACCTCTGTTAGAGAAGGACAGTGGCTCCTCCTTTGGCGTTTTGACTCCTGGCCTGATCTGATGCTGTAGGTACACCTAAAGGGCCCTTGGATGGAATCCCCTTCGCCGTGAAGGACAACTTCTGCACAGAGAACACGGAGACGACGTGCGCCTCGAAGATGCTGAAAGGTAGCGTACTGCCGTTGCCACGGCAGCTCACGGAGACCGGGGAGATGATGACCCAGATCTCTGTGCTCTCATTGCATTATTTCCTGATTGTAAATCGCACTTTGTTCTGAACTGTCCTGATTTTCAGGTTACAAGCCTCCTTTCAGCGCCACTGTAGTACAGAAGTTGTTGGACCAAGGCGCTGTCCTTCTGGGGAAAACTAACTTGGATGAATTTGCCATGGGGTAGGTTTCCGCCAGATAACGTGTGCAGGTTTACTATTTGTGTTCAATGTGAAATAGCGATTAAAATCACTATATCTATTGTATTTCCACTCCGAATGGATGTCTTTTCCAGTGTGGCTTTGTGGTGTGTGTGTGTGTGCGTGCGTATGTCTATGTCTGTGTGTTAGTGTGTGTGTATGTCTGTGTCTGTCTTGGTGTGAGTGTGGGCATATATTACATGGTTTGTTTGCGTGTGTTTAAGGGGAATCCCTCCTGTGACTGTGTGTTGCCTCTTCTGTGACGCATCTTTCTTCGCCTGCTCAGGTCGGGCAGTACTGACGGAGCTTTCGGCCCGGTCCGGAACCCCTGGAGCTACTCCACTCCGTACAGGGACCGGAGCGGGCTGGACCCGGATTCTGATTGGGCGATCGCGGGGGGAAGTTCGGGGGGCAGCGCAGCCGCCGTGGCGTCACTGAGCAGCTTCCTGTGAGTGACGCGGGACCGCGTCTACGTCGGCGCACATTTAACGCAGGGCGGGCACCGGGCCCCAGAACCGCGTCTGTGTCGGCGCGCGTGCATACTATTGAGTACGCTTGTTAAGTACACTGGATGAGAAAGTTGTTTTAGTAGGTGAAATGTTCTTCAAATTTCGTGTACCCAAAAACAATCAGGATGATGCACACTTATTTCCCGGGTTTGGCCCGGTATATTCAGGAGCGTATAGGCACGGTTAAAAACATGCTACAACGCCGTGGCCTATGTCTGGCTAATACGCCTGTGTCTCTGGTTCTGATTCTGGTTCTGGTTCTGCAGAGCTTTGGGTTCCGATACCGGCGGATCCACCCGGAATCCGGCAGCCCTGTGCGGGGTCGTGGGCCTGAAGCCGACCTATGGCCTGGTGTCCCGCCACGGCCTCATCCCGTTGGTTAACTCGATGGACGTCCCGGGCATCATGACCAGGAGTGTCCATGACGCCGCCACTGTTCTGGGTACGAGGGAGAAATGCAGGCTTAACGTGCTTTTCGGACCTGTGTTTCAGTCAGCCTCAGCTGTGTTTCTGTTTGGGCTGGCCTGTGTTGCTGTGTCAGGGTGTCAGACTGCACTGAGCTGTGTTGCTGTGTTAGCCTGCTGTGTTGTCTCTGCATTAGCCGGTTGTGTTGTCTCTGTGTTAGCCTGTTGTGTTGTCTCTGTGTGAGCCTGTTGTGTTGTCTCTGCGTTAGCCGGTTGTGTTGTCTCTGCATTAGCCGGTTGTGTTGTCTCTGTGTTAGCCTGTTGTGTCGTCTCTGTGTTAGCCTGTTGTGTTGTCTCTGTGTTAGCCTGTTGTGTCGTCTCTGTGTTAGCCTGTTGTGTTGTCTCTGTGTTAGCCTGTTGTGTTGTCTCTGTGTGAGCCTGTTGTGTTGTCTCTGTGTTAGCCTGTTGTGTCGTCTCTGTGTTAGCCTGTTGTGTTGTCTCTGTGTTAGCCTGTTGTGTCGTCTCTGTGTTAGCCTGTTGTGTTGTCTCTGTGTTAGCCTGTTGTGTTGTCTCTGTGTGAGCCTGTTGTGTTGTCTCTGTGTTAGCCTGTTGTGTTGTCTCTGTGTGAGCCTGTTGTGTCGTCTCTGTGTTAGCCTGTTGTCGTCTCTGTGTTAGCCGGTTGTGTCGTCTCTGTGTTAGCCGGCTGTGTTGTCTCTGTGTTAGCCTGTTGTGTCGTCTCTGTGTTAGCCTGTTGTGTCGTCTCTGTGTTACCCTGTTGTGTTGTCTCTGTGTGAGCCTGCTCTGGTCACTAGGTGTCTGTGTCATGCTGAGCCGTATCACTGTGTCAGCTTGGGTTGCGTTTCTGTCAGGAAACCCTCCAGGAGGCTGGTGGGGGTGGGGGGGGTCGGTGGGGGGGGGGGGTGATTAGTCAGCGCGTGACTCAGACAGCCCCCCCCCCCCCCCCGTTTCCTTTCCGCAGAGAGCTGAAACTGCCATTGTGGTGTGGTGCAGCCGTGCTTTTAGCTAGCGTGGCAAACTGTCCAAACAGGTCTGCAGGTTTTAACATCCAGAGTTTGCTTTCCTGGGTCAAGTGAGACCCGGTGTTTGACCAGTGAAACTGCTCATGCGCTTACGGGCACTTGCCACATTGGTGCCGCTGAGCTAAAGCTAGCACGGAACGTGACTCGTGTGCGAGAAGGAAAAAGCTTACGGGGCGGGAATTGCGCTTGTGACTCGGACCGCTGACCAATCCTAGAATCTGAATGTTTCGTCCAATCAGAGACGGTCACAAGATTTAGACTTAATAGCACTTCGCATTTATTGTGACGTTGCAGTGAAGCTAAACGAATAAAATACAGTGAACGGGAATAATGCTTTTAATTTAACATCTTTTGCTTGGAAGTTAATTAGCATTTACCACTGTTTTTATTGACCCATTCCGTTAACTGGGATAACATCGATATAATGGTAGCAGGCTTCTTGGCTTAAAAAGTAGCATTGTTAATCTGACTCGGTAGCTGGTCGGTTGGAAACTAGTAAAAGAAGCTAGTAAACCGCCAAGGAACTGTGTATAATTTTCTTATTAGTTTGGGAAGCAGGTGCGCCTGACAGGGCGATTGTGAAATGCGTAAATGTTGACCCCTGACCATCGTACTCGCGACTCTCAGTTATTAGGCCAGGGTGTCTGTGGTCTGGCGGAGAAGCAGAACTGGTATGTGTCAGCCTGCCTCTGTACCTCAGCTGCAGTTTCCCTTCCTCAGCGAACTGGGCTTCCGGTGCAGCAGGGGGCACTGTGGGGCAGCCCGGCACCCTGTCGCGCCTCCTCCCCTCACCCTCTCTGTCTGCTCCTACAGGTGTGCTGCAGGGCCAAGATGCCAAAGACTCCACCACCATCCGCCCCCCCATGGAGAACTTCCACCTGCCAGATGACATTGATGTGAGCAAACTGCGCATCGGGATACCGAAGGTGAGGCGACCCACACTCACATACCTGTAGTACAGGTACACCTGGTGTATATCACATACCTGTGGTACAGGTACAGCTGGTGTATCATACACCTGTAGTACAGGCACACCTGGTGTATATCACATACCTGTGGTACAGGTACAGCTGGTGTATCATACACCTGTAGTACAGGCACACCTGGTGTATATCACATACCTGTGGTACAGGTACAGCTGGTGTATCATACACCTGTAGTACAGGCACACCTGGTGTATATCACATACCTGTGGTACAGGTACAGCTGGTGTATCATACACCTGTAGTACAGGCACACCTGGTGTATATCACATACCTGTGGCACAGGTACAGCTGGTGTATCATACACCTGTAGTCCAGGCACACCTGGTGTATATCACATACCTGTGGTACAGGTACAGCTGGTGTATCATACACCTGTAGTACAGGCACACCTGGTGTATATCACATACCTGTGGTACAGGTACAGCTGGTGTATCATACACCTGTAGTACAGGCACACCTGGTGTATATCACATACCTGTGGTACAGGTACAGCTGGTGTATATCACATACCTGTGGTACAGGTACAGCTGGTGTATCATACACCTGTAGTACAGGCACACCTGGTGTATATCACATACCTGTGGTACAGGTACAGCTGGTGTATCATACACCTGTGGTACAGGTACAGCTGGTGTATCATACACTTGTAGTAGAGGTACAGCTGGTGAATCTCACTCACCTGTGGTACAGGTACAGCTGGTGTATCATACACCTGTAGTACAGGCACACCTGGTGTATATCACATACCTGTGGTACAGGTACAGCTGGTGTATCACACACCTATAGTGCAGGTACAGCTGGTGTATCTTTCATACCTGTAGTACCAAAACCCACAGTTTGTGTGGTTTTCCATGACCAAGCACTGGGATGTGCCACAGAGGAGACAAACACAGTACGTTGTGAATTGCTGGGAAGTACAAAATGGCTCCCAAATAAATGTACCTTTGAGCTACGTGTGTACTCTGGGCATTGCACAGGGAAGTACATCATACAAAGAGACCCATTCTGTTTATTATTCAACCGCATGTGTGTGAACAGCTGTCTGTCCCTATAGGTACACAATGCGGATGGTAACATGATCAACACACAAAGCGCATTGTTTAAAAAAAGAAGAAGAAAAAAAACGAAAACACTGCAGGTCGTCTCCAGTTGCGGCGTTGCGTAACGGTTTCGGGTTTTTTTTTTCTGGTTCCCGTCAGGAGTACCACGCCCCGGGGCTGTCCCAGGAGATCCTGTCCCAGTGGAGCCGCGTGGCGGACATCCTGGAGCGGGCGGGGGCTCAGGTGGAGGCCGTGTCCCTCCCCCACACCCAGCACTCCATCGTCTGCTACCACGTCCTCTGCGCCGCCGAGGTGGCGTCCAACATGGCGCGCTTCGACGGGCTTCAGTACGGTAACGGGCCCTGCGTTTCCATTTTCATATTCATATTCCATATTTCATATCCATATTTCATATTAATATTTCATATTTCATATTCCACATTTCATATTAATATTCCATATTAATATTCCATATTAATATTCCATATTAATATTCCATATTCATATCCCACATTTCATATCCATATTTCATATTCACATTCCATATTTCATATTCATATTTCACATTCATATGTCATATTTCATATTCATATTCATATTTCCCTATCCCTATTCCCTATTGTGCAGAGTGATCCCAGAGTGAGTCTCACAGACCTCTTGGGGAGGTAAAATAAGAGTTTAATCAGGCTATCGCGCTCTCATTGGACAGGAAGGTGTGAACTACCGTAAAATAATAAATCGTAAAAAGAGGTCGCATTTCATGAGACACAAGGGCGGTCATGCAGGAAGCGTGTGCCCAGACAAAAGATCACGGCGCCCTTTCATACAGTACAGTAAACAACTGGGTCACTTCGCATAGAGGGAGGGTCAGAGATTACAGAGACACTTCTGAAACTTCTCCAAGCAATCTCAGGTCTCCAATGGCAACTATAATACATGTGTCTGTAACTAAACCAGGCATAACGTATTTCGCTTTTTAAAGCTATTAGGCTTTATCATTAATCATAAGTAATCACTTTTTTGTCTAATTAATTTAATGTAATTAATGGTTAACAATTCATCAGTTAACATTATTTGTGATTTGCTCTACACTTTTCCACTTCACCATTGTTCCTGGAGATCTACCGTCCTGTAGGTTTTCACCCCAACCCTAATTCGGCACACCTGATAAGTAGCAGCTCCACAAGATCTCTAGCTGTTGAATGAGGTGTGCTTTTTCTTTTAGGGCTGGAGAAAACCTACAGGAGTACTTGAAGTATTTGTAAGAGTTGTGTTTCATAGATAAAATATTCAATCCCCCCCCGCCCCCCCCAAAAAAAAAAAGTGTCTCTCTCACCTAGCGAGTGCAGGAAGGTGTACTCATTTGCAAGCTTTAGTTCCTCTTCCCTCTTTCTGTATGT